>NC_024320.1:5078329-5110510 GCF_000523025.1 Cynoglossus semilaevis
GTTGGACACAAAATGGCATCCGTAAATGAAATGCCATTGTGTGGCATAAACAAATTTAAACACAGACAGACGTGTCGAACGTTTTGCTTTTGGTTTAAACCCCCACGCCTAAAGTCCATATGCGTTTTTTTATCTATGTTTGTTGTACGTACTGACCTTTACCGTAAATGTGGTTTCCTCCCGGTTACTGTCAAGTAGAAAGGAAGTGAGTGCTTTTACTTTGGTTCCCCAAACGGCGGTAAAAACAAGAGTTCCACAATGAATAAAGAACGTTTTACTATTGAAAAAAAAATCGAATTAAATATATGTACATTAAGTTAACTGATAACTAACGCCATTAAAAGAAACACGTTGATGCATTATTTCTTAAAATCCTATTCTTAAATAAGTATAAATCAATACTTAAGAAATTACAATATGTTCAATGCTTGGGAATTGTCCATAAGACACAAAGAAACATAAACTATTGTTTACTTCTGATTGTTTTATTTATGGAAGTCCTTTTTTGTTGATTTTTTTTTCTTATTTTCATACATCACCCATGGGATTTAACATTTTTTCCATATTGAGCAAGCATCCAGGAAAAAAACAAAATCCCGAAGCCAATAACACGAACACCAGCACACAGTTTCACCTTGACGAAGAGGAAAAATGTTTACAAAGGATTTTAGCAGCAGCATCTTCACTGATCTGCTCTCAGTCTGTTACATACATCACTCATATATCATTAGCATAACATGGCATAGAAAAGCATCCAAGGTAACAGAGCATCATGGGAAAACAAGTGTGCAGTTTAGTGTGTGTGAGAGAGGGGGTGGGGGTGCAGAGTGATTTCAGCAGTTTGGGAAAAACTGCAGGACTTAAAAGGCTCATTACTGTGTAGTCGCAGTGCAGCAGTTTCCAAGGCTAATTACAAAAATGCATTAATGTGTGTGTCAGTGTGTGTGTGTCTCTCTGTGTGTGTTTTACTAATAGCAGCAGGTCGGTTGCTATTGGAAACCAATGATCCTGACAGTCGTTGCCATGACAAACAAAAAGCATAACACTGACAGTGGGGAGGGAGGAAGGGGCCTGTCACTATGGCAACAGCCAGAAACAACAAAGGAGCCAAAGAAAGGAAAGAAAAGGAATGGAATAGAAAAGATGGAGCGGTTGAAGAGAGAAAAGAGAAACTCCTCTTTGCCTTGCTGCTGAGGAATGTTCACCAGATCTGCCTGAGAATGGAGAAGTTTTTATTTAATAGTTCATTTCCGCTTACAGTTATGTGTGTTTTTAAATGTTATGGTACAGTGGTAAAGTTCATGCCAGTGACCAGACCGTAATAATAACTAAAACATGGCAATGGCCTGAGTTTGGAAACAGCCAATAGGGTGTTAGTATGGACTGGCTCCAGCCCCTCTGATCTCTTTGGCAGAAATCAGGATTTCAGAATTGGATCAGTGAGTGGAAGGTGTGGATGTTGGAATCCTGCTTCTTCATGCGGGGTTTTACAGCAAGGTACGTTAACAGAGTCTGAGTCTGAGTCCACCTTGTGTCAGTCCAAAAACCTGGCTAAATGGAAATGGCTGAGCATCACCAGCCACAAGATCAAATATGCTGATGATCCAGGATGTTAGAGACGAAGCAGCCACGCTGGGGCTTAGATTTGTTTTCATCGAGTTATGGAGAAAAAACTATTTGAACTATGATTGGTGGGTAAAATCCCTCGGCTATTATGCAGTTTTGGGATTTAGTAAATATTCTTTGACATCCTGTCTGGTCCCACTGTAGGTGACTGTGACTAATCTGTGGACTAATGTGTTAGTGCTGTCTCTGTTTGAGGTGGAGCTCCTGCTCCACTGTTGACTCATCAGCTGAAGAAAACTCTGTAGAGCAACGGTGAGCAGCAGCCTGGACCACGCTTACATCAGTGTTAATGAAAACCAGATCATGTCAATAAGAAAAGCACTGTTTGGTGCTGTGTGTGTGTGTGTGTGTGTGTGTGTGTGTGTGTGTTTGTGTGTGTGTGTGTCCTCCCAAACACACATCACTACTGCACACTAGTCAGAAGTTCATTGGCTCGTGTCTGTGTTCAAGCATACATCAGTCCAGCTCAGCCTCCGGGCAGCTACAGACAGAAGGACACTAAGAAGCTGTGGAGAACCCTAGGAAAACACTAGAACATTTCAAGATTATCGAGCGTTGTCCCTTCTTTACACTGGCACAAGTCGCCCCACAAACACACAAATTCTGGCACCTTTGAATCGGTTAATCCTGGCTATTTTACATCACTATTAATATCTTACATCCTTCACTGACCTCACAGAGAAAACAAAAAACAAAAATACAAAAAAACAAAACAAAACAAGAAACAAACAGAAGGTGGTGCTGCAGAGACAATTAAGACCAGGAACTGTGTGCATCCACTGCAAGAACTACAGCTAGTAACAGGAACTGTTTGGTTGCACTGCAAGAACTACAGACAGTGTTAGGGACTGTTCGGGTCCACTGCAGGAAATACAGAGAACGACTCTGCAAGACCAATAACCGTGGAACTGTTTTTCATATCACCCAGTCTACATTAGTATCATTGCGAGATCTTCTCTGTGATGGAAACAGAAAACCCACCACAAACCATTTTGGAATCCTAGCCGAGTTCCTGGTATTAAACAGTTCCTGTTACCAGCGCACGCGAGTGAGCACCGGAGTGGGGGGGCGGGGGCGGCGGGTCGAGGGTGAGAGTCCATTTAAAAACACACTGTGTGGTGTTTGGTTATAAAGAAATGAACATGTTTATACTTTCAAAAGTGTAAAATGCTGACGCTGCAGATCTACAACGTCTGTAACACGGATGTCACGTGACCTGATGAGAAACGACAGATCTATCGGCATCAGTCCATCATACTAAACAACAGTCAGGTCCACGTTTGGACTAGGATCCTGGCAAACCTTCCCTCCATTGGACCCTTCAGTCATAAAGTCTGTCTGGAGCGGCTCTGCTAATTAGGATGAAACCGCTGAGAAAGAAAAAAAATTTAATAGAAAAGACTGATGTGAAAAGCTTGTCCAAATCTAGAAGGAAGACATTTGTTTTTGGCTAACATTTGTCATTTTTGGGACTAATGTTTAGGAGAACATCGAGTCTAGATGTTAGCTTTATCTCAGCTAAATGTATTTTTATTATCTTTTGGTTTCATTCTGGCTCACCTTGTCTGGCTAACTCTTTAACTAACTCTCATTTTTGTTTATTTCATACATTTTAAACTTGGTTTAACCTTATGCCAATATTTTAGCTACAGAGCTAATGTATCTGTTTTTTTGTAAGTTAACATAAATATTGATTACTGTCACATTGGTCTCTGCTTGTTTCTGTTGACAAAACAAAAACACCCAGATATGTTTTCTGTCATTCCTTGAAAAAAAAAAACACTGTACAGACAAAGGACAGTGTAGTCAGAAGCTATGTTCAAGCTACTTCCAGAAGCTAGGCTAAAGGCTAACATTTACACTGCACTCCTTTAACAGATGCTAATTCTGAATCCTGTCCACTCAGGAACTGACAGGAAGTTTCTGCCTCATCTTTCTCAGCTGAGAACATGAGCTGGGAATCATCAGAGCTGACAAATGAGGCCAAAGCTCCAACAAAAGGTTCCATTTGTCAACTCTTGAGGCCACACTGGTGGAAAATAATCAATGAAATATTGATCTGAGCAGCAGCAGTGTTAGCAGATGGCAATGGGCCGCATTAAAATGTAACATAATACAATAGTCAGAGTGGACTGGTTTGTAGAAGTTGTTAGGTTGTCCTCAGAATAAACCATGTGAGTGTTTTCACTCATCAGAACATAAGGGTGGAAACTAGTATGACTTTCACAAGCATGTTCCCATCACCACGACTGAAGAAACACCTTTGTCTGAACATTGTCCAAAAACCCACCAAAATATGTACAGGTGAACGGAAAATAATTGTCAGCTTTCACGCTTCCATGACGGCAAAACTACTTCTGTACCTAAAACAGATAAAGTAAAAAAAAAAAATTTCAGCAGGGACCAAGTGAGTCTAGTGTTTTCTAGGTGTTTCATTTATATATATATATATAGATAGATATGTATATATATATATATATGTAGATATATATATATATATATATATATGTAGATATATATATATATATATATATGTAGATATATATATATATATATATATCAGCTACAAAACCAATCCTGGCCAATAGGGTTGGATATGACTGTAGGAAGCAGACTCAATCACTATGAGAGATTACATATTTTAAATATGTAACAAAACATAATGACACGTAAAACCGAAAGATGTTCAAATGAAACGGAAATATTGTATGACATCTGACACAACACTTCACTGTTATGAAAAAACCCCAGCAAAATATATCCCGAGAATTTGTGATAGGATTAAAAAAATACGCAAAAAAGCAAAATAACATTTTCAAAAAGTGCTAAAATTAAGATTTTTTTAAAATCCTATTTTCATCTATTTTTTTCTTTTCTTTCTAGCAGTGTCTCTCTGATCAGGATCTGGGAGAAAAGAAGACATTTGTTGCATGGAAAAAAAACGCTGAGGTGGAATTTAAGGATAGAGGTTTCACTGACAGAGCGCCCCCTGGGGTATTCAGCCACTATGTTGCATCTTCTCTGTCGTTGTTTCCTCCTCAGCGGCTGTCGGCTGTCTAACCAAGGCTGGTGATGTTGGCCTTGCCACCGGGAGGCGCCACTATGCGCTGAGTGTTACGGCGAGGAATGTTGTCGTCAATCTGAGCTCCTTTGAGAAAATGAAAAATCACCAGTCACTAACATATTAACTTATACTAGCAAGCTAGCCTTGGCTATCACAAACCACAGGCTTATTTTTCACATAGTCTACTGTTTATCTCTTGTTTTTTCACTGACCAGACAGACTGAATCCAGACTGGTGCAGGTTGCGGACTGGTTGGTTTGGTTGTTTGGCAGGTGAGGTCTTGGCAGACGAGGCAGGAGTCATGGTTTTAGGTGTGACTGACACCTCACAGACTGGACCGTCGTACAGTCCTCGTGGTACACCCCTCAGCTCTGCCAGCTGTGGTTTAAGAAATGAGTCACAAACTGTCAGCAAATCTGAAAGAACATGACGTCAAAAACTGTCTCCCAGTCGACCAGGGACTGAGACAGGAAAGAGGGAACAGTCAGCCACCAGGGGGCAACCGCAACCCAAATGTATGTATTTGAATAAAAGGCAATATGAAGATGAAGAAGGCGGGACTTTACCCTGCTGCGAGCTTTTATCCTCTTGTAGACGTGGTCTGGGAAAGGTTTTCGGGCCACGTAGCGTCCTGATCCCTCAGTGACGTGGAGAGTTCCCTCCTCCAGGACCATCTTACCCTGACTGATCACCACTAGAGGGCCACCACGGATCTCTGTGCCTTCAAAGATGTTGTACTCCACCGTCTGCGGACCACAACACAAAATTCGTTGTTAGCGATCAAACCTAGTTGAGTTTGAAACTAAATATGTGAACATTTCTTAAAGGTGGTGAAAGTGTTTCTGGGTGAATCACAGCTTTTTTTGGTCAAAGCTTTGACTACAGTAACTGTGAACTGTTTTTGTGACATGGATAACTTTTAAGTCACCCGCTGTTCGTCATCCAAATCTGTAGTCCCAGTCTTTAATCTGTAATCCAAATGTGTAATCCAACACTGTTGACTTTGTGACATGTGATAGAATAAATGATGATGTCATCAATAACATCTCTCAGATGTTTGTTTCAGATCAGTGTGTGTGTGTGTGTGTGTGTGTGCCTGTAGGCCTGACTTATTTAGTGCTGAATATGAACTAATCAGCACAGTAAACTAGAAACCGTTATGACCAGGATGCAGTGACTCATGCTCTCCAGCAGATGTTTCTCTGACCAACACACTGATGTAAATCTGGACTGAACTTCAGTTGGAAACACAATCATGAGGGTCTGAGTCACAGAGGTTTTCTTCAAAGAGACACACGTCTCCGGAGTAACATCAGTGGTGTGTGTGTTCAGCCGTACGTGAAGAGTCTTTAGGATTAATGTGGATCCGAAATCAGTGAGGAAAGAAAGGAAGGAAAGATGTGTGTGTGTGTGTGTGTGTGTGTGTACTCGCCGAGTTGTGGGTCTTTGCGGAGATGATCTTGGTGATGTCTGGATCCCACAGAACCAGATCAGCGTCAGAGCCCACAGAAATCCGACCCTTCCGTGGATACAGGTTGAAGATCTTCGCAGCATTGGTGCTAGTCACTGCCACAAACTGGTTCTCGTCCATTTTACCTGAAACCTGCAGAACATTGGCAGTGGTCAAGGTGACAGCAACTTCTCTGAGTGAGCCCCGTCACTGAAATATCGTTTTTTCTTGTGGGGAAAAAACGCTGATGTTAGCTCACACAGATACAGCAGCTACCGCTGCACCGCTGCCTCCTGTGGTCAGTTGGTGTTACAGAGATAAATCTGAACAAACAATTTCATCAAGTCATAAAAAAACTTGGGTTGGGCCTTTGAAATGATATTAAACATAATTCAAAAACAGCTAGAAAAATAACTTAAAAATACATCTTTGATCACATCCTCACAGTTTCCTGATATCTTAAACGACAGTAACGGTAATCCCCACATTCATGCCTGTAGGTGGCAATATTGCACTGAAGTTTGATTACCACCCTGAAGAAGGGGAAGTGGTCAGTACACAAGAAAGTTTAATGTATGTAGAAGTGTTCATCCTGATAAAAATGGTCCCTTTGGTGAGAAGATACTGACGTGGCCTCCGTCCACTCACTCTGTTAGTCAGGTCCTAGATAAACAAAGTCGTCCACTCACCACACACTTGTCCCAGATGATGGACATCCTCTCCTCCGTGCCGTTCACACCCTCAGGGATCAGGCTGAAGTCGTCTTTGCCCACAGCTCTCTGGGCCGTGTTAAAGGGACAGTGAGCACTTCCTGTCACCTGCAGGTCACCGCTGCAGAGGAGAAGGTCCAGAAACAGAAGGAGAACAGAAGGAGTAGATGCTGTTTACATCTATCTCTCACTGTTAGATAGAGTTTGTAAACCAGAAACTCAAGTTTATAAACCACTCACTCTTCCACATCAAAGCGAACCAGACCAAAGTCCATAGAGAAAATCAGTGATTTTAGCTCACAGACCAAAGTCCATAGAGAAAATCAGTGATTTCAGCCAGTGTTTGTGTTTGTGTTTGTGGAGGATGGTCTCACCAGGACAGCAGAGAGCTCAGATAGTCTGGTGTTGTAGGATCAGGACTCAGGGGAGGAGAAGTGACAAAAGCAGCAGCTTTGGCCCAGTTCTTGCTCCAGTAGTGAGAACCATCAGTTCCAAGACTTGCAGTGATGGGTTCACCGTAAACAACAGTACCTGCAGTTCATAATAGAACCTTGAGCTAAACATGAATTATAAAGAGTAGAAAAGAATCGTTAAGTTAAGTTTACGCTGACCTTTCTTGCGAGCCTGAGCGATGATATCAGCCGCACTTTTGCTCATCACCTTGGTCACGTACAGAGGACAGTTGGTCTGATTGGCTACGGTGACGGAGCGGTTTACAGCCTCAGCCTCCACCTAGAAACAGCAGGCAATTTGTTGATGCAGCTTCTTCACATTAAATAATAAAGACAGGCACACAAGTGTGTGTGTGTTCAGAACGACTGACCTCCTCAGGGTGACTCAGAACATGGCCTTCAGGTCCAGTGATCCCCTGATCTAGGATCCTGCGTTGCTCCTACAACCATACACAGGCAGAGGAAATGAAATGAAAATATATAATATTATAATGTATTTAATATCTATCTATCTATCCATCCATATATATAATAATAATATATATATATAAATGAATAAAATAAGTCTACATTTCTTACTTTCATAATAATGATGAAATATATTATATACAACTAAAGAAAATCATGACAGATTTGTTCATCTTAAACTAAACTCTAGTCCAATTCTATAACTTTAGTCACTAAAGTAGTAAAAGTGGGAGCAGAATCCGACTGACTGTTTGTTCGTACACACCTCAGCCACGATGTCTCCGTTCTCGGCATGAACCTGAGCCACGGCCCCCAGGTCGCGGATCACACTAAAAACTTCATACACCTGCAGAAATGAGATAACACAAATTACTGTAAGAATTACTGCACAACACAAAACAACACAATACAGTGAATCACCATGAGATTCACACCTGAGCATCGGTCAGCTGGAAAATATCTTTGTAGGCCAGGTAAACCAGGAACGAGTTCACGCCTAAAAATAAAGAGAGGATAAAAACAGTTGGTAGAGATAAGGAGTTTCCAATGAGTGGTACATGGACCCCTAGTGGGACATGAGGGCATCTTTTATGTTAAAACAGTTCGATTTTTCAATGTGGCAAATTCACTATCAGTTTAAAATAAAAAATGCAGAAGAAATATTTATTGTTAATGAAGTTGATTTTAAAGATAAATATATAATGGAGACTTCTGTTGTAAAGGAATACCCATGTCTATAATTACCCTTGGTATAAAATATAAGATCATCTTTAAAATGTTCAAGGCAGATTATTATTATATTAAAAATATTTATTATTTTAACTTGAATTAGAGTTTAAATTAAATCTTCTCATCTATTGTTACTATGTATCATCCAATAGGGGGCACCGTGGCTCCCTTGTGTTCAGAGGTGTTCAGAATGAATGAAAGCTTTTTTTACTGATTATTACACAATATTTTTATATAAATATTAAGAGTTTTTGAAGAATCAGCAACAGTTGTGAGTATGGTTGGGGGTTCGATGATGAATACGATGATGACGGTGTCTTGTTTTAATAGGGCAGAAGATAAAAAGTCTTTTGGTTTTTACCGTGATCTTTGACCAGCGTTTCCATCTCCTCCTGAAGTCCTCGATGCCACTCAGTGATGTCCACGTGCAGAGAATAATCACAGCAGGATTTACTGTCGGCCCACTGACGCCACTGCTCAAAGGCTGAGATCAGACTGGCACCAGGTTCAGGAACCACATGGTCAACTGCACGTGCACATGGATAAAAGCAGAGAGGAATAAATAAATAATAATTAATAAAGTCAGAAGTCTTCTTCTGTTTGTCGTCACTGACAATCACAGAATTTATGTAATTTAATGTCAGTGATACACAGTTGTCACAGGAACTCATCTATGAGATACTGAAGGAATAGGTGTGCAAAAATACCCTCAAGTCACAATACAGTAAGTATGACAATTTTGTTTTTGTTCACAATTTTTTTTAAAACAAAATGAGCTCCAGACCAATTATGACCAAATACAAATACATACATTTAACCTAAATAACAGAATCCTAACAATGCACATTGCATAATGGGTGCTTCAGGCAAGTTGTATTTTGTTTTTTAATCTATGTGAATTGTCACACATTTGTATTGATTTATTATCGAGTTACAATGTATTATTACATTTATGTTAAAGAATCTATTCAATGTTTTTCGAACCTCACTATTAGATAGTTTTTGTTTTGTTTGTTTTTTAAGTTGAGATTTGAGGTCTGTGAACCAGAGTTCATAGGGAAAGTCAGTGACATTTTTCTATGGACTTTGGTCTGTGAGCTAAAATCACTGTCTCTATGGACTTTGGTCTGAGTTAAATCACTGATTTTCTCTATGGGCTTTGGTCTGAGCTAAAATCACTGATTTTCTCTATGGACTTTGGTCTGTACAGTCTCTCTAACAGTGAGCTGGAGACTTCCAGGTTCAGGTTATCTCACTGATCATGGTGGTTCCTCCTGCCAGAGCTGCTTTGGTTCCCTGGTAAAAGTCATCGGCCGATGTCATTCCTCGATCAGGCATCTGGAACCGTGTGTGGACGTCGATGCCTCCGGGGATCAACATACGACCGTGTGCATCGATGGTTTTGACCCCACCAGGAACGATGAGGTTCTCCCCAATCTGCCTGAATAAAATATTATTGTTATTATTAGAAACTAAAAAAAAACTGTTCAGTTTAACGACCTTAAACATCCACTCTCATTGTGAACAGCATATTTTCTTTCTGTCAAGTCATTCATTGTCGAGACATCTTTGATTTCCTGAACTCACTTGATGACGCCGTCCTCCATGTAGACGTCAGCACAGAATGACTGGTCATCGTTTACGATCTTTGCTCCTTTGATCAGAAGACGATCGCTCTGGAAAGAAACAGATTCAAATATTGTTCTTTGTGCAGGAATAAAATAATCAGTAAAAGAAAAAAATCTGTCACTGATGGTGTCACGTCTGACTATCTTTGTTGAACACCAACCCACTCAGAAACTAATCTTTGTGAATGAAGGATTTTCAGTTTCTGGATCAGTTTGTTGTGATACTGAAGTTTGTCCGTGAAAACATTTGTAGAACTCTTGTGTGTCTTTGTCTGATAAATAAGAGTGAATCAACAATAAACTACAGATTTGAGTTTTTACAGACGTCACATCATCATGTGAGCAGAGCTTGAGAAAAAAAAAACAAACGCTGCTGCTTCTTTCAAATCTGTGTCCCCTCAGATCATGTGGAACATTTCTGACACAAATGAGACGTCCCACCCACACAGACCCCCACCCCCTCCTCTCTTCTGCTCCTCCCCCCGGGTGTCACCTCAGCAGCTCCGGCTCTGTCTTTTAAAAACACAGCAGCAGACTGAGGTCACAGGGACTCCAGCGTCCCCGGTCTAACAAAGACGGCTCTGTCTGAGCACCAGTCTCAGCCCCGCCCACTCTGCCTGAGGAAACACATTCAAGTAAACCTCAACCGCTTCATCCATTTTATCCGTGTCATTGTCACCTCTGCTGGTGAGGAGTAGACGATGAGACCAGTTCACACCTATACACTCCACTGCACATGCATCTGATTTAATCTTCATCAGATTAGGATTATCACACCTTCTCTTTGGTGGATTTCTGTGTAAGCAGCTAAATGTAAAATGTAACTGCTAAATGTTAGCCTAAAGTATAACAAACAGCAAACGTGTAGCTTCTGTCTTAGTTCTTGTTCTGACCACATGTTTCTAAAACGTGCCTCTCTAAGTCCACCGACGACAGAGTCAGGACAGATGGACAGAACATATTTAGCCTGAAGTGAACCCGATGATCTCCATCAGCTTCCTGTTTGAGTGAAAAACTGCTCCCATGATGCAAAGATCAGTGTCACGTTTGGACACGGCCCAGCACCATCAGAGGAGATGATCCTGATCCACCGTGAAATCCACTAAAGAATGGACAAACAGCAATCCCTTCATGTCCTGGCCACACTGACCTGATGGTGTGACTGTGTGAAAACACACGTCAGACATCAGATCATGACATCATAACATGACATCATAACATGACACCAGAACATGACATTGGACCATGACATCAGAACGCAGCACAGTCTCTAAAAACATCTGTTGTTTTTATTTCCCCCTCACACTTCATGTCAACCGTTGCTGCTGTTTCACTGAATCTTGATGTAGATGTTCTATTACCAAGGCTAATGCTGCTAACAGTTGAGCTTACCACTGTGTTCTAAAAAAACAGACTATGCTAATGCTAACGCTACCAACAGTATACAGCTAAATCAGCTACAGCTCTGGTGGCAACAGCAGTTTCAGTTGAATGCTACTAATAGCATTAGCATGATCACCAACATCCTGCTGTTTCACTGTAGAAAGGTGGAAAAGTTCTGATCTGAAGATGAACTTTGACCAAAATCTAAGGATTATTTGAAGTCTTTCATTGACAGCATCAACAGATTAGTCATTTTCTACATGTATTGACATTGGGCTGTCATTAAAGTGAAGCAGATTTTAATATTTGAGGACAGAATACTAAAAAAAAGCAAATAAAACACGTCAACTAAGGCAGCAGAAAGTCTGGTTTAGACAAAACACAGCTTCGTCAGATCACATGGACAGAGTATAACTAAATGATCTTTTAACTGAATTATTTCTTGTTGTTGTTGTTGTTGTTTTCAGACCGTGTGGAGACGGCAGATTAGAATGATGGAGACAGGCATTTCCTCCTCTCCTCTTTTTCTCAGCTTCCTCCACCTTCACCTCTGCAGCATTTCTTACACCATCATCTGACTCTGATCTCAGCATCCTGCAGCTCTGACAGCCACATTATTTAAACACTGCTGCAGCAGGAGCAGCACCACCACCACCTTGAGCTTCGGCAATGTTGGCCACACTCAGTTGACCATATCTGGGCTAATGGGCCCAGATTCTGGATAACTAGGTGCCCCATGTGGCCCACTATCTGCTGTTATTAGTGAACGAGGAGACTGTTCTGCTCCAGCAGCAGCTTAAGCTGTAGCAGTAATAGCAGCTAAGGCTTTAGCAGGATGCAGCAGCCACAGCGGCAGTAAACTAAGCTTCATCTGCATCAACAGTTTTAGCAGCTTCAGCTGCAGCAGTATATTTAGCTTTAGCTGCAGCAGGAGGCACTTAGCTGCTTCGGCTGCAGCTGCAAATCTGACTTGAATAGCAGCAGTAAAAGCAGCAGCAGTGTCAGCAGCAACAACACTCACACACACCCACAGCAGCTCAGTTGCTCCACACACTGACAGAAAGCAGCATCAGCAGCAAACTGGACTGGGTCTGGTCCAAATGTAGACCTGGTCCAGCCAGAGACTCACTGTGATTCTGGGGATGTTCTTCTTTCCCTGGTATCCAGACATGATCAGCTGCACCCTGAGCTCACCACCACCACCCTGACTCTAATGCTGAAGATGAAGATGAAGGAGAAGGAACAGGAGCAAGAGGAAGAGGAGGAGGAGTGTGGTCTAAGCTGATCCTTCAGGAGAATCTAAATATCTCAAGAAGTATAAAAAATTAGATTCTGTGCTCAGATCCAGGCTGCTGCAGCCTCCCAGAGCAAAGCCTGTTCCAGTTTCCACCCAGAGAGACCAGAGGAGAGAGGAACAGGGAGGAGGAGGAGAATGGAGGAGGAGGAGCCCCGGCTATGCTCCATAAAAGAAGCAGCAGAGCGCATGCTCTGAGCCTCGCCCTACTCCACTGACACTAATGCCATCAATGAGACCATGTGGATTAAACTGAGGCTCAGGACCAAGACTGAGTCTGAGTCCAGAGTCAAACCTGCTCTTCAGTATTGATGAAGTTAGAGATTTTAGCTCACAGACCAAAGTCCATAGTGAAAATCATTGATTTTAGCTCACAGACCAAAGTCCATAGAGAAAATCAGTGATTTTAGCTCACAGAGCCACGTTCCTTGTCCACTGCTGCCTCATGTGGTCAGTTTGTGTCATAGGTAAATCTGAACAAAGAATTAAAAATTTGAACTGGGTGATGGAGACAGCAACAGATCAACAACTCGTGTTGACATCAAGTTGACACCAAATAAACAATATTTTGAGTGTATATAAACAAACAGATAAAAAGTGTATCTGTTTCACAGAAATGTTTGTCTCATTCCAAATGTAAATATATAGAGTTTGTAAATATATACACATCTGCCTCGCTCACTCTTTAGTTTACTCAATGCTCTTTGTTTGTTACAGTTAAATCATGATGAAATGTATCTTTTCTCTGTTTAGTTCCCCTCCTCTCTGCTGTGTCTAAAAATGCACCAGAACAAACAAGAGTCAGATTGTTTGTGATGTATGAGCTTTCATACTTGACCAATAAAACTGATTCTCAGTCTCTAAAACAAAATGGACAAAGTTCCCTGTGGAGGCTGACAGTAACGTTTAAACATCACTTCATTCTCTCTCTGTGTCATTATTAATATTTATACGCAGGAAGGCGACGGTTTGTCCGACATATTTCTCCTTGTTTCAGATGGAAAGAGGAGCACTTTAGATGTGTGAGCAGGGCGGGGCCTGTGAGGCTAATGCATCAATCAATAGGTAACGTGATATCAGCAGTGATGAGCTGGGCTCAGGGCTGAGGGTTGGGCTTTTAAAACCCAGTCCTGAGAGAATGAAGATGTAGTGACAGAGTAGCAGAAGCTGCGGGTTCAACGTCCTGCTCTGAGACCTGGGCAGTCGGTGTGGTCAGCAGCAGGAACAGATTTTACTGCAAGTCATGGAAATCAATGCTGCCGAAACCAGGATGTAGACTCCACCCACAGAGCGAGGGCCACACAACAGACTCATCCTGGTTCACATGCAGTCATGGCCCAGGCTGTCAGTGGGCCACATCTGGTCCAGTTGAGTAGAACACAACTCCAAGACAGTTTCATCTTTGTGGCTTAGACCTGGCCCATATCTGTCTGTTCTGATCAGGTAGTCCACAAATATTGGTCAACATTTAACTATTAAATCTGGGCCACATACTGACTATAGAATACTACGTGTAACTTATCTGCTGTTAAAGAAACTACATCACATTTTATTTACAAAGGAGCAACAGCAACACTTTTTCACCCAGTATTTCAGCCACATATGGCCCACTTCAGGCCCACACCCTTTAGGTCTCAACTAGACAGTACTGCATCCAATACCACATCAACCTAGAATGTGGGACACAAGACTTAACCAAAGCATCTGGCAATGAGAAAGCACTGCAGGCTAACTATTAGCTACACTGTGGTTAGTTCATTTTAATGGGCTAACTGTTAGCCATCTTTTGGTCGATATTTAGAAGAGTTTATGGACCTGACTCTTGGTCCATTTTTACATAGCTTTGTCTGCATCCACCTTGTTCATATGGTTAGCTTTTAGCTACTAGCTGCAGGGTAAAGCAGTTTTATAATTTAAGATCACACCGGTCTAACCTGTAATCCTAATCTGTAATCCCACAACATGTTAATAAACGACAGAAGACAAATTCAGATTTAAAGAATATGATAATCTAATTACACTTCCTTCTGTTCTGATCTGATCTGCTCTAAATATTTGTTATTTTTACATCCACACCGACGAACATTATGGGATGTATTTGCAGAAAATCAAATAGAAATAATCAACCTGGAGTTTGACATTAAATGTGAAGACAAAGCAGAAATGTGCAGACATTAAATTGACACGAGCAGCAGCCACTCCCTCGGTCTCAGTCCTGCAAGGCTGTTACATCACAGAGGCATTCTGGGAAATGTATGCAGCACAACTTGTCTGGACACACACACAGAAGTCAGAGGAGTGTCAGGAGGAATTTTAAACACGTGATGATCTCACCCTTCCGTTGTCCAGGTTCTGCAGAGCTTCTTTCCCTGAAGTCTCCCTGATCTCCACCTTCCTCTGCTGGGAGATGTCCATCTGTCTGTCAATGACCTGCTGCTCCTGGTTCCTGCCTCTGCAGGAGGACAGAGCATCAAAGTCCACCGTCCTCCTCCTCCTATCAGAGGATCCATCCACTGGACAGAAGACACCACAGAATTTCTGTCTGTTGCTGTCAGGGCCGCCGAAGAAGCCCGGTGTTTCTCCAGAGCTGGACATGCTGACGGAGCTGAGAGGATCCTGAGGGTGTAGCTGCTCCTGCTGCTGCTGCTCCTGCTGCTGCTGCTGCTGCTCAGCGGGTGGTTTGTAAATGTCTCAGCTACGCACGTCTGCTCAGCTGCTGCCAACTTGTCTGGTGTCAGGGAGCAGGTGCTTTCAGTGAGTGAGTAGAGGGTGTGAGAGGAGAGGAGCTGAGAAGAAGATGATGATGATGATGTTGTGAGGAGAACCACAGTTTGTAAATGCTTACTCACGAGTCATTCAGCCTCCAGCCAATGATATTTTGCTGAGAGAGAAAATCAGCAAACGAGGAGGAGAAAACCTGGGCTGTAGCTCCAGAAACAAAGATAGAGATCGTAGGAGGAGGAGGAAGAGGAGGAGGAAGAGTCTGAGCCGGAAGCTGAGAAAGGGGAGGGGCTAAATGAAATATCAACTAGCCAAACATAACATTGTATATGTGTGTGTGTGTAAAAATCTAGTTCAGCTGAGATGTAGGTTTAATACTGTAGCTAATGGTTAGCCAAAAAGACAGTGAAAAAGACAAAAGATTATTGAATTCAGCATAAAGAAATATTCACATAATAAAGAAAAATAAATATGTACTGCTGGGAAATATACGTTTCTAAAAACAAATCTAGCATCAAAAATGTATTTTATAATATTTGAAAATAAAGGATTATTTTTTGTAATTTATTTTTAGTTACATAATAGGTACTATTAATTTTTCTTTCATAGAGCCTTTGGTAAAAAGGAGTAAAGCAGCCAAACAAGTGTGCAAACAGGCACGTGTGATCAGAATGTAGCTAAACATTAGCTAAATAGGACATAAGCCTAAAGATAATCAGAAGAAATCAAATAACACAGCACTGCTAGATGCATTTAAGCCTGAGGTACATTTATAAAAAGGTTCCCTGAAAAAAAAAGTGACATCAATTATTTATGGAAGAAAAAGAAAAACAATTTCCTGTTTGGAAAAAAAGATTTAGAGCAAATTTAACAAAAACAGCAGGACATTAAAAACAAAACAAAATCTAAACTAATGGGGATGAGGTCATCCTCTGGTGGATCAGTGACTTCATGACAGGTGGTCCAACATGTCAGATGCTTTGAAACCAATTAAACACATCTTCAGTCTGGTGGAAGGCGATCAGCACCACGGACAGTTACCCAGAAAAGTCACACCTTTGTTCAAAGATGCTGTCCTTTCTCTCTCTCTCTCAGACACAGGCACACTGGGAACAGTTGAAGCCAATCCCTCCTCCACATTCATGTTGTTATGGAAACAGAGATGACATGTTTAATATGTTTCCATGTTCTTTAAAAAAGAAAGAAAAAACAGAACCTCAGGAGTTAGGATGGAATAAACTGTGTGTCATTAAACCTGGATTTATTGATCCCTCTGCAGCACTGGTTTATCCTCAGCTCAACACATACTCTCTACAACCAATCACACGTTCATGTGGAGTCGTATGAGTGGTTTGGTCTCTTGGTGAAGGTGAATGTGAACATTGACAGATCGGACGTGTTAAAACAGTCACAGCCACAACAAAAATGTTGGGAGTTTAACGTGTAAAGCAGGCGTCCAGCATGTCAGACGGGCTCATGTGTTAACAAGAATATGCAGCCCCACCCAAATAGGACCCTCCAACACACACACACACACACACAGAGTGGGTCATTCCTCGAAAACAAAAAACTCCCAGCATAGACAAAGACAAGTGTTAGACATTTGGGGAAAAGTTGGCAGCTCGCCCTGCCAGAGCAGTTGGAAAAGACATGTGTGTGTGTGTGTGTGTGTGTGTGTGTGTGTGTGTGTGTGTGTGAACAGGAAGGGCTCGGCCCATGTCTGTGGAACAGCTGCAGGAGCAGCAGAGAGATCAGCTGTGACTGTGGTGTTTGATGTGAACCATAAGAAAACTGACCTGGAACTACGGCTCAGTTCAACAGTTTGATGTTTGATCAGCTCAGTAAATAATTACATACAGTACTGTGCAAAAGTTTTAGGCACCTCTATACAGTAGATCTACCGACCCAGTCTAACCCCGTGACCCCCCCTTTCAGCCTCTTTCCTTTTCACATATTCTAAATAGATGGACAGACAGAACTTTATTAATCCGTTGGGAAAATAAGGCAAAAATGTGAAGAAACAGGAGAATCCATTTAAGAGAAAGTTGTTTTTAGCGCCACCCGCAGTCACATCACCTGAATAATTCCTGTAACAAAAATGTGCAGTTTATTGTATATTGTTATAAGAATGCCCTTTTGCTTCTGAAAATGTATTTTAAATGCATGCCTAAAACTTTTGCACACAGTGCTGCACGTCCTCTCACTTTTACTGGTCCTGTTAAATACCGCACATGTGAAATGTCTTTAGTTTTTCCACTTTAATTTGTTAAAATTGTGAATTTATAAAATCAAAGAATTAAAAATTTTGATCTAAAATTGAAAAATATTTCTTTGGTGAACTGTTGGTGGAGAGGAGGAGACGCTGAGCCTCCTCCTCCTCCTCCGCAGCACAGGAGCAGAGATGGAGATGAGTGGGCCACCACCCTGTAACCCATGGTAACGGCACCAACCTCACCAACAGCTGCAGTGGGTGGAGCCTGGCGTGCTTCTGCGTGTTGATTGGCTGAGAGCAGGTGTTCTGAGACTCAGTGAAGGGAGGGTCTTTGTTCAAGACCAGACTGAGGAGCTCTGCCTTTCACTTCTGCTGCAGCTCAGTCTCCATGTCACACACCTACATCTAATGTAAAGGGGCAACCCACGTTTTCTATGGAAACCTGAGGCATAAATAGGAAAAAGAAAATCACCAACGACAACATATTTCTTTTCTGTAACTGCTCTGAATTCACAAATAAAAATGTGAGTCAAAGTATTTAAATATGAAGATAGAAGAGACATAAATACAAATTATTAAATGGCTGGAATACTGGGATTGGATAAATGAATGTCTAAATTATGATGTAGTTAGTTTGGTAACAAGTAAAAGTCATTGTAAAACATAATTGTACAAAAGAATAAACCAAAAAATATATACATACTGTACATCAAAAAGCTTGAACCTAAAAAGGATTGTTGTTAGAATAATGTAAAAATGTAAACATTTTCAGATGAATAAATTAATATAGATAATAAATGTATTATGAAAAATCTCATTACTCATTTAAACAACATTAGATAACAGAACATAAAAATGCAATGAAGTAAATTTGCTGAATTTTCAACAACTGATCACACAATAGTTAAAGGAGTTAAAGTAATTCAGAAATATGATTTCAATTTAAGTGGTAAGGTCTAATGAAAGCAGCCAAAACAGATTAGCATAACATTTATTTTTCAAGACTGTTGTTGGTATATAATATTGTCCTATTATAATATCTTCCTATTTCATATCTCTTTTACATATAATTTAAATTATTATCAGAAATTGTTGTTGTAATTTAATGATACTGACCGTTCTTTTGTTTTGGGTATTTTGTTTCATTCTCAAAGGTCAGAGAACGTGTTTTAAAGTTGTGTAAACGTCATTTTACTTGCAGGCGGAAAGCAACGGAAGGGAGTGCTTAAACCTTTCAACCACACGGGGGCAGTGTTTCCCCACTGTTGTCCGTATGCCAAACTTGCTGCAGCTCTGGATCGTTCAGATCAAGTGTTTCATGTCAGTCTGTGGAACAAAGAATCTGAGAAGTGAAAGGTCAGATTAAACATGAAGGTCATGACCTCTGTGTAGAATCAATGTCAAACCTGTGAGCAGCTAATGACAATTAAGTCATCTTGTTTTTTACTGTTTTTTATGACTGTGTTTTTGAACTTTGACCCAGAGTCAGCTCTTCATTTGGGTTTATGTTTAACAATACTTGTTACAACAATGGGTCACAAAAACTTCTTTGTTGAGGTCATGACATGAGAGGGCCCCTGGCCACGCCCCACGCCCCTACAAACCCCTCCCCTCAGTAACAAAAAACAGACAAAAACAACAGGACAACAGGTAATTTTCCTGTTTCTTTATGTTGAAATTTTTGGCAAAAGTGATGGAGTGTCTGTCAGAAACACATTTTACAGCTTCAATAAAACAAAAACCTTTTTTTAAATCCGTGAAAAATTTGTTTCTCAACTGAATGAGAATTTTTAAATTTCTTAAAGAAAAATCAGGCAAACATTAAAAAACAAATTTATCTAATTTTTCTCAATTTTTTAAAAAACACTTCTGAACTTCATCTTTTGTTTTTGACTTTATATCTGAACAAAGAAATAATAATTAAAAAAAAAAACTCAGCTCAGAGTCCAATCCAGCCTAGTGGGGAGTAAATGTACTACGACCATCCAAAAAAAGTTCTACAACCAGAAGAACAAAAAGTTTAAAGAACATGAACAAAACCCCCCTCCACAGAACATTCTGGAACGTTCTTCCGCTCAGAACCAAACTCACTGAACTCTGGTGCTGTTTACTATGAACCTATGACCTAACCTGTGAAGAGCTCAGATCTGTTATTCCCATGTGGGACACTCATGAAGATAACATTCACTTAGCCCACATTTAGCAACCAGTCATGGTCCAGTGGTCCACATAGGGGCCATACCTCAGCCACACTCAGCCCTGTGGAGGAGCCTAGAGTGGGCAGGATGAGTTTAGATCTCCTCTGTTTAAGCTGACAGACTGTCTACCATTTTCAAGCGTTGTGACAGTGAACTCTACATTTTCCTGTTGGGTGGATCAGGTCCTCAGGTGGACAGGGTGACAAGCAGGACCTACATTCTAGACAGGATAGAACTCAAAAGGCCTGCAGCTTCGGAGCAGGTGGTGGTTGGGATGTGGCCTACAATCTGAACACTAGATGTGGACCACTGAAAGGAATACGGGTGAATATTGGCCCAGAGATCACAGACCTGTGCCCAGTTCCTAGTGAAGCTCCACCAGAACTTCTAAACTAAGCAGTGAGAAAGAACCAACGACCCTTCCTCCAAACAAGTCTGGACGTTAGAACCTTCTCACCGACACAGACGTCTGAGAGACTGGTTCAGGTTCTGGTGTCTGTAGGGAGGAGCCTGGACTCTGAGGAGCAGCTACAGCTTCTGTCTTTCCTACACTGTTAGAACTTCCAGTTGAAGTTGTTTGGCTTCAGAACTCAACGCAAGTTTCTGTAAATGGAGAGGTTTCTCTCCGTCTTTGTCTCTGCTCTTCTCAGGAGACTTAGTGTAGAAACAACCTCTCCGTAATCCACCGACTGATGAGACGTTAGCTCATCAACAAGAAGAGAAAAGACAAAGCTACTAGAAGAGGAAGAAGAAGAAGAAAAGAAGAAGTTAAAGAAAAGAAGAAAAGTCTGTCTTAAAAAGGCATGATCACATGTTAAGTTCTGCTTAGCTTCAATCTGTGGCACAAACTGGTCTGGGCTCCAGCTAAAGAGCAGGTCAGTCACAAAAACAAGAAGGAGAAGGTGATTCTCCTAGAATCTGGTTTTAACACTGATACACTTTCTGTAAAACCCATCCCCTAAGAAACATTGAACAGTCCAGGAAATACAAACTGTCACCTGACTCGTCCTCCAAAAACTTTTACATATGAGCTGAGAAAGAGACAAAGAGAGAAGAAGACAGGAGAGGAGAAAGAGGAGGAGGACAGAGGTGTTTCTCCTGAGAGCAAGTCAAATCTCAGGGAAAGTAATGGGGAGGCAGGCAGGACAGAGGGAGAGGCGGAAGCTCGCTGGCAACGTCTTCTTCAAAACAATAGGACGAAAAAAACAAACAAACAAACTCTGGCCCACTTCTCAGGCACTTTTCTTCTGTGTGTACGTTCAGAAGGAGCTGGTGGGTGGTGTGGTCAACCTCTTCCCAATGTAGACTCTGAAAAGGAGGAAGAAGAGGAGGAGGAAGAGAAGAGGGTAAGGAGGAGGGAGACAGAGACATGATTTAATTTTTAACCTATGAAATGTCATCTTTAGGTTTGCACACACTAGACACAAGTCTTTGGTAGTAGTCAAATTTACAGCATCACAGCGTCACCTGTAGGGCAGCATGAACAACTGGAGAATGTGTGTTTTTTAAAAAACAACCTTTTAATGACTGTAATGAACCAGACATTTAAGTAAAAAATAAGTATTTGAGACCCTGTAAAATAACTTCAAATAACATTCAGATAAATAGTAAAAAATAAATATAAATATACATTTGGATTTATTTTCAGGAATATGTCTTTTAACAACCCCACAATAAATAAGAAAACTTCCAAAATACTGTGAATCTACAGAAGTTAGAAGGTGAATGTTAGACTAAATGATCGTGTGACCAGTGAGAGCTGAAGGTCTCCTCTTACCCCAGTCCCAGAGCCAGGATGTGAGAGAGCAGCAGTGACGGGATGAAGACTTTGAGGAACTCGGCGGAGAAGATTCCTCCTTTCTTCATGGCCCCAGTCTTTCTCATGCTGAGGGTGACTGAGCGACGAGGGTGTCGGAAGTGAAACTCCCTACACACACACACACACACACACACAGACGTGAACAACAGGGTCTGCTCAATGCTATTCTCAGACTACACCCCCACTGTGCTTGACTAAAGTGAGGTGTTGTTAGGGAGATGGTCTTCTCTACAGACGATTGTCACAGAACTCATCACAGCCCCTGCTGGTCAAGAAAGGTGTTAACCCTTACTTTGGAGGAATGTTCTCAGGGCGACTGGACCAGTCAGCTACCCAGTCAGAGTCCTTCATCAGGATGTCCATGTCCCTTTCCTTCTCCAGGACGTCCTCTTCTGACTGAACACATACACACACAAACACACAGTCTGGTTTTCACATGTTGTGAGGACTTCAAAATACATTTTTCCTAAAGGGGACCTGAAAAAATGTCTCTGAGAAGACAAAGGGTCCCCAGAACAAAAATATTTCACCAAAAGCATTCATTCACCAAGTTATACATACACACACATAGAATAGCAGCAGCAGTCTCCATGGTAACAGAGTGATGAGCATTCTCACCTGACTGTCTCTCCTGCTGCTGATGTCCACGTCAAACATGATTTTTCCTTCATCCTGAGGACTGTGAGGACGAGGAGGACTGAGATCAGAGGAATGAGACAAAGACAGAAACGATGAGTCACATAAAAACATCACTGCTTTATCTTTTTACTGAGAGGACATGTTGAATGCTTAGTGACAGTTTATGTGACTGGAGATCTTGGAGAACCTGGAGTCTGGTCCTGTTTTCTTTTTAATAAAGTCAGATTTCTCTGAGTTGTGCTGATAGAGCTTCTACTTTTGGTAGAAACGGTTTACCTGTCGCAGGAGGAGTTGCTGCGGCTGGACTCGTGCTGAGCGTCCAGAAGGATCTTCTCCATGTCTCCGTTGTGGATTGAGGACGATGACGGCACATGTTCCAGTCCTCCCACTATGGACTCCTCCTCCTCCTCCACCTGTGGGAGGTGCAGTAGCACTGAGGATGCATCCCCGGCTGCCGCCAACTCAGCGGGGACGGCCGAACCTTTGTTTATGTCCAATTCCACCCAGGAGCCTGCAGGGGGCAAAAGAAGGCAGAAACTTAATTTCGCTATAGCACCACAAAGAAACACGAACAAATAAGTGATTGGAAGTTTCATATATTTTTTTTAGATTTGTAGAGCCAGCATTTACAGAGCCAGTGTCAAAGACATAGCAGCATCTAATGATTAGACTGTAGAGTGCATCATATTAAGGGCTTTTTAAATTTACAAAGTAGTTATAAGTACTGTTTAGAAACAGTAGGTCAGTAAGGAGTTGGCTAATATATAGTGACCTAGTAAATATACTTCTTTAAAGAGTAGTCAATATCTTAGTAGAGATTCAATGCAGATACATAGATGTGTGTTGTTCTATTGATCTACTTGATGGTTGGCGTTACTGTCACACATGTTCTGTGGTTCTACGAGGTCTTAAAAACACTTTCACCTACTGTCACCACTTCAGGAGCTGGTCGTGACCTCATACCAGTGAGTAAATACCATATACACATTCTGGGAATTGTGTTTGACGAGCTTCAGTGCACACATACCATCCTATCTAACTAAACCTGGCCCTGCCTCCACACACACACACTGTAAACAGGCCTGGACTGCATTCTCATAAGTCCACATGGAGCCAGGCTGCTGTGAAAACCATTCCATTGTCTCTGCTCTGGGGACAAAAACACTGTTTCCATGGAGATGAAGCTTCTGGACCACAGTGAAGGACATGAGCTGCTGGGAAGCTTTAGACCTGGCAGACCTCATGTGAACTCTGTAACCTCTGGTATTGACGTCTGTACCATAACGGTCCATACACGTGGATCAGTTTAAACAACAAACAACTCACAAAACGTGCAAAAAACTTTGCTGATTCAAAATCAATTCTAATATGCGAGCCTAACATGCAGACGTGAACTAGCTCAGCTCTTAAATAATTGCTGTGTGGTCCAGAGGAGGGCGCTCTAAGAACAGCTTGACCTAAGCTCAATTATTTTAGCTCCAGTGGCAGGGACATGAGATGTTCTCTGGTTTGTGAAAACAAACGTGACAGTAAAAGTAAAAATCTCCAAATCTTAACATGTCACAAACGAGTCCTACTGACCGGCTTTGGTCCTAAACCTCACAAGTGATACAAACAATGGGACTCATGTTAATTCCACAGCTTTGATCCATTCATGGTGAGGTGACTAGAACACCTTCTTCTCAAACCCCAGGTATTAGATGAAAATATTTATAACAGTAAAGCAGGGACCTCCAAAAATAACCTGTTGTCCAGAGCATCTGCACTCTGAATGGTTCATAGGCTGATAAAGAGCCATCCAGGTCTAATTGTTGACCCTGACCCTCAGTCTCAGCATGTACAGTTTTACACATGGTTCTGGTTCTGTTATCTTACTATGGCTCTAAGAGACTGAGACCAAAGAGAAAGAAAAACAGCCTCTGAGTTTATCATCTGGTCATTATCTGACGTCAGCATGAGCAGCACTGGTCTTTCCTGATGACAGGTCATCACACAGCTGGTTATCAAACGACTTCAGTTACCTCTGCCTTTCACTTTCTAAAGACCACATAGGGAGAAGAAGATGAAACTTCAAAAGAAGCTGGACAAAAATATGATAAAAAATGGTTGTTATTCTTGGTTGAGTGCAAATTTACAGAAAAATAAGGACAGAGCTTTCTTTACAACAAAGTTATTTTTACTGCTCAAGAAAAATGTTTTTCTGATGAGTAGTGAAGCATTATCTGCTTCACTACTCATCAGAAAAACTTGTTTATGCTGCCCTTATGTTGACGTCAGATAAGGTAAGTTAGTGAGAATCTCTTAAACTGACAATAAGTTTCAAACCATTTTACATCTAGTGCGCTCCACCAGCCTCAACATCATTAGGTCAGGTCTTCATTAATTCATTGGTCAGCAGTTTAAAGTCTGATTTTACAAAATGTGTTATTTATTGATTTATTATATGGAGAACCTGTGGTTGAGACCTGACACAGACTTGAGGTGTTCTGATGGACTATGAACACCTGCTGCTGTCCAGACACAACAGGAGCCAGGTCAGAACATGGTGTTGAAGTCATAAATAACCTGGTGAGTAAACCTGTCTCCATCACAGAGAGCAGCCTGGAAAGTTTGGTCTCCAGTGCTCCGATCTCATAGCCATCAGCACGTACTAAACGTCTGTCCTCCTGTCACTGTGTCTATTTATAGCATGCCAAGTCATAACCCCCCCTCCCTCCATCCGCTTCCTAGCCTCACCCCACAGTGAGGTTAAGTTAAGCCAGTGTGAGTTCAGTGCAGCAGAGCCATAAACAGGCCTTTGTTTACGTCTCTACAGACTCTTCTGTTCTGAGAGCAGAGGAATAAAAACACCCATCTCCTGCAGACATGTTTGGACATGTTTGGACATTTGCTGCTACTGTCAGTCGAAGCACCAGGTCTTCTAAAATCTATTAGAACTGGACTTTGACACAGACTATTTCAACACCAGTTATTTTAACAGCAACATGTCACATGAATCAGCAATTACCAGCAAAGACAAACAGAAAAATGACATGCAGCCACAGGTGGCACTGGTTTAGCTCTTTTCATTACTACCTACCACTAGTGTTATTATTGCAAAATAACAAATAAAGTTGTCTGTAAGTGTTTTGCTCTTATCCTCAAAACAAATGTAAATAAACTAGTGTCCAAATTGAAGACTACTTTTGCCCTAAAGGTTGTGCCATTGAGTGATTTATCAGAATAATGGTTAGGAAATCAAACCCACAACAATGTTTTGTCTATATATATAATTTTAAAGATGTGCTAAAGAAATGAGCTAATGTGAATGAAAATCAGCTTTTTACTGCACAGGCACAAAGGCACTGAAACAAACACTGCAGTTAAAAGAAAGAGAATGGGGGTCTGTTATCTTGGCATTTTACGGTGTTTATAAAGACTCCAGACTGAGGACTACTGAAGTCCAAGATGCTAAACCCCTGAATTATAACGGCCGTGAGTGTATATTGACTTTGGCTTATGTAAAAGTTATTTTCAAGCTGAAGGAAGGCTGCTGTATATGTACGACCCAACCAACGAGATAAATGACACGTATTTTGTTATCGTCAGCTATTTGCGAACTCTAGTCCACCTCACACATCTAGAAAGATTCTTAAATCATTCAATACGAGTTCCCTCATCGCGACCTGGTAAAATGTAATTTTTAAAATATAAACACTTCAAATGCTGTACGATCTCTTAATTTTTAGAAACTAAGATATTTTATACACGTTTATTGCCTTTTCTAATTTGCCTTAAATGTAAAAACAACCAAACGGTCATTACATTCTCTTTTTGTTAACATTTTTTGGATTTTGTACACCATGAAAGCTGTTCGCGTGAAAAGAAGCTGATGGGTTACGCCCACTGTTGATCTAGTTAAACATTACAACAACAACAACTATCCAGAATTAAACTCACCCCTAAACGCACCAGAGTTCATCTGTTCGTAAATTAGGCTTAGAGAAAATCTACACATATAAACGTAAAAATATCCTGAATCTCTTTGTCTAACAATATCTTCCAGCTACTTCTGAATTATTTCATCTCCGTTTGTTGACGATCTAATAAACCCCGCCTATATCGGTTTCCTTATTTGCTCAGAGATTTGTCAGTCGCGATGTTGTAACGCCATTGGTCAGCCCCGTCAGACAACGAACACAGGAACGTAACGTTCTCACAAACGAAAAAGGGAAAAACAGGAGGAAAAGGGACAAAATGGCGACTTTAAGCCTCAGTTAACGGTTGAATTCACCCGATAATACCACGTCCAATCGCCAGACAAGACTGACACGGAGTTATATGAGACATTTTAGTCCTACCGTTGAGTCCCGGATCCCCGCTGTTGTTGAGTGTGGAGGCGGCGTTAGCAGCGTCCGACATGCTGCTGCTGCTGTTATTCCGATGCAAAGCTCCGGACTCCACAGGGAAATAGGCACATTCAGAGGCGCTGGGCTCCGCTACAGACACCGAGACCACCAGGCTATCTCCCGCCGCTGTTTCCTTCCACAGCTCGGCTACAGACTAAGCTCCAGACTCCGCTTCTCTGCGTGTGTTTTTTTCTGCTGCTCGCTGACTGACTGCTGAATCTGCTGTTGCTGACGTCACACTGATAACAGTCGGAGGGAGGTGTCAATTTACGTAACAACTTTTAATGACTGAAAATCGCAAAACTTTAAATAATTTATTATTATTATTATATTATATATACATATATATATATTGCTATCAGTTGGTGCAAGTGTTTTTTTCTAATATTTCTGCTATCAGTTGGTGCAAGTGTTTTTTTTCTAATATTTTCAAATCCGTTTTCAATTATCGAGATGCTTCTTGGTTGATTTCGACTATTTAACTGAACTGTTACCTGGGAGCAGCTGCCTTAATGTGACGTCATTCCTTTAATCTTTTTATCTTGTGCCGGGGTCAATGGTGATGTCAACAACACGCGTCTCCTTGATAACCGCAGCACAGGTGCAACTGTCTTTTATCGCCTGTTCATCCCTTCTAGGACATTCACATCCTTGACTATTTTGGAAGTGAAGGCTCACCTTCCCTCCCACTGCCTGGGTGAAATCTAATATTTTGTAACTACCAAGGTAAATAGCTCAGACCGCAGTTTCGTAATCAGAGGATTTCAGGTATATCACGACCTATTGTAGACTGGTGGGACGTTCAACCGCCAAAATCCCCGAGTTGCTTAGGTGTAGTACCAAAGTACAACCACTGCCCCTAGTGGACACAGTGTTTCACTGACGGCATCAATGCAGAGTACTTTCCCTTAGAGCAGGTATCACATTTAGTCACACAAGGGGCCAAAATTTAAAATACAGTTGAAGTTTTAGGCCACACAGGATTAACACTGACTGAACCGTCTAGTGCTGACAATGTGTCACCCAGAAATATTTAATTTGAACATTTATTTCAATTACATTTTTCCTTAAAATAAATAAAACATCAAATTCAAAATAACGTCAAGCAGAATGACATTAAGAGAGTTATGCATCGTGGTTGTGATTTGACTGCTTCATTTAATCCATTTTGTAAACATTAAAATACAACTCTCTACCTTTTAAGTCAACCAGGCTCCAGGTTAAACTCTCTCCCACAGGCCTTGAATTTGACATGTGCCTTAGAGGATTAATAAGAGTAGTCAGTTAAAAAACAACAAAAACAAAAAAAAACAAAAAAAAAAAACAAAGTGGTGCAGCATATACAAAAAAAAATCACAAATGCAAAAAAAAAGTATTTTATTCTCTTCACGGTTATAGATTAAAACTGTAGTTCTACATCAGCAGGGGCTCAGCTGAAGTATTGGTTTAAATACGCCGTATGGAGACATTGACTCCTGCCAGCCCTTGTGTCCTTACACACAGACACACACAGCGACAGCAGCCATGTCTGCAGTAGTTTAGACAAAAACACTGTTAGCGACTCAACAGCTCAGGTCAGGTCTTTTATTTTAATATCTTTTCCTCTGAAGCCACCGTCTTTTACAACACAGAACAAGTACTTTAGTTGGTGCAGTGGTAGTCCAGTGTCAGAACACAGCTTTTCCCTGGTGCTGCTCCAGTCCCTGGCTCCACACCACAGAAGAGCACAAATTAAAAAAAAAAAAAAAAGACAAAAAGAAATCAACAGAGTAGTGAGGTCCAGCTTCATTTCACAAAATAGGACGGAAATAAATCTGATCTTTTTATATAAATATGACAATTGTAATATTTATCTTATTAGGTTTCTCCTTCGCCTGATGACATATACTGAAGATAGGAACCAAAAGGACAAAAAGATTTAAAAAAAGAAGAAAAAAAAAAATGCAGAGACAACGAAGCCTGTCAAACAAGATAAAGACCTCGTCTTTGACCCTGGACCTGATCTTTGAGTTAGTGAAGACGTAAGAGGACAATATTGGTTAAAATGACTTGGGTTCTGAAAGGTATGTGTAAAAAGTGACACTGTCAAAGCGCAGTGTTTGATTATCTGATGAATAACTGTAGATGGCGAAGTGTGTGATGTTAGACATGGCGATGAACAGGTATCATCAGAAACCTCAGAATCTAATTTCACATTTATGTACAAAAGCTGTGGTACCAACAATGTACATTTCTGACTCCTACTTGGATTCATAGATACTTCTAGGCATCAAGTACTGTCCTGTTGGTTTTCTAAGTATGGAGTGGATTTAGAACCATACTGGTGCCTGAAGACACTCAAATCAGAAGTGAACTCACAATCTATGGGGTCAAATACTGCATGTGTACATACTACCATATCAGTACTACTACATGCCCAGGTCTGGGATGCTGCAGTTATTGTTACGGGTGGAGAACACAGACCGTACGGGTTGGTGGTGCTGCCTGCAGTTCTAGTTTTACTTGGTACTAGTGTGAGTGACGGGGTACTGATGGACAATTTAAACTTGTTGAGCAACTCTGCTGTGTCAAGTATTCACTCTAGACTTGACGTCGGTTTGAGTGAATGCTCAACACTGTGGTGCTAACGTTCATCAGCCAGGAAGTAGTTTGAGTTTCTGTACATCACCACCCACTGGAGCAGAGCAGAACTACACCAAAGTGCTGTTTACATACACACACACACACACTGATGTCACTGCTGCTGTATCAGATAGTGGTGTGTGAAAAACACACTTCAACAAGAGGGATAAACAGACAACAGACAGTAAAAATAAACAAAACAAAAGCAAATAGGAGTCTGAAAAAACTTTTTTCCTTAGAAAAATAAACACCAGCATGGCACAGAAGACTGAGGGGTGGGGCCTTTAAGTGTTTTCTATCAGTAGAAGAGGAGGAGACGTTATAAAAATAAATGGGTCTGTGTTCATGATCGGAACCAAAATTAAACAGGTTTGTGGGCAAAAGAAAATTTAACTAAAGTAATGAGCGACAGAGAAAATAAATTGGCACAACATTAGTGAACGGAGGAACAGAGGCAGAAGTCGATCTGCCACAGCCAGGCTTCTTCTGTCCACAACTGCAATAAGTGGCAACCCAGTCTGCCCAGGAGCAACAGACAGGGGACGCTGGTTAACGGCATTAAACCACAGATCACTGAGGACCACAGATCACACACACATACACACAGGTGTGTGTCCACTCCAGGCCTCAGCCCCACGTCATAATTTAGTTCACTTTATCCTGGAATATGTAGAGGTTGTTGGTGGTTGCCACAGCGATGATGTTGTCCTGCGGGTGCCAGGCTGTGTGCAGGATCTTCTTGTTGAAGTCCAAACTGTCCACGCTGATCTCGTCCTTCTTGCGTTTCCCGCCCGCACACACCTTCCTGGGCTTCAGCACCTGCAGCGGCTTGCTGTTCTCACGGGATGCCTCCAGGGTCACGTCTCGGTGCTGGCCACGGTCGAACATCCGGAAGAAGTTGTTGTAGGAGCCGGTCATTACCACACTAATGAAGAAGAGTTTTTTTTTATTATTATTAGTTTCACATGACACAGCTGCTTACAGATGAAAAAACGTTTTGGAAGTTTCTGGGTGAATTTTTCATTTGTATTTCAAATTCCTTTTGAAATTCACATGAACTTTTTTAAAAATATTTTTCACCATTACATTGGAAAAGACAATGAAGAAATATATGTACAAAATCAGAGCTATTAAGATAATTTAAAACATTTCAAAATGATATTAAAAACATGTACAAACGTGCAACTTTTTTTTTTTTAACGAAAAAGTATTTTCTGATCAAACAACAGATATTTATTTTTTATTGACTGCACAAACTTGTCTTGACTGTTTTTTCAGACAATGTGCATATGTTCAGTCCAAACTAAAGCTTTCTCCAGCAGAGGGAGCCCTAACCACAGCTCAAACTTTAATCAGTCTTCACTCTTGGAAACTGAAGCATCATTAAAGTAATATACTGTATTTCTTAACTAAATGATAATCTGTAAAAAATGTGTAAGAGCCTTTTCCTAGACTGGAGGACTGAGTATCAAGTCTAACCTGTCATCTCCGTTCCAGCAGCACTCAAACTTGTCAAAGATACAGTCGTTCTCGTACAGTGAGCACAGTTTACTCCTCAAGTACTCGTGGACCTAGACATAAGAACAGGGGGGAAAAAAATTACTCATACATTCAATTTATCTTATCTTATTTAAGACAGAGGTACATGAAGATGTGGAGATCTCCATTGGGATTGACAAGAATGGACAGGATCAATGAGCAGATCAATGAGCAGAAGGACAGTTAAGATGGACTAGTCTGGATATAAAGTTAGAGAGATGTGATGGACAAAGAATGTTGGCGATGGACCTGCCCTGTGTTGGAGGAGATGAAACACAAGATCGTGGGTGTAGTGATGGATAACATGGAGACAGTTGGTGCAACAGTAGAGCAGGCAGAAGCTCAGTAGTAAGTAGAGTCTGTAGTAAGACTCTCTGCTCCCTCCATAGGCCCTTGACCTGAAGAACTTTGCTGAGCTGTGGTGACTTCGTAAAAGTCAAATCCTCAGATGAATTTCACTCTCACTCCACATTTTTTACTGTAAACGCAAACCCTCATCCAACAGCACAAAGACAGAAAGACACCAGTGTCCTTCTTCTCTCACCTGATAGGTCTCAACTGGCCTGGTCTCCATGTTGAGGTCCCAGATCTTCACAGACAGGTAGTCTCTGGTCATCATGTATCGACCGTTGTGGCTGAACTTGACATCAGAGATGGAAGAGATGATCTCTGAGAAGAAGGAGCGATTGCTGGGATCTTCTGGCTCCTCAAACACTGGAGTGAAGCAGAAACAATCGAATCTTTACGCCGTCTGTTGAGATGCGAGCATGGGGGGAAAAAAAAATACTGACGTTTCGAGTGTTTGTCACAGAGTGCAGCGTTCCTCATGTCACACAGACGGATGGTTCCTTTGCTGCTGCTGTAGACAAAGGTGTTACACTGAAGAGGATGGAACTCTGCTGCTGTGATCACCTCCGTCAGGTCCTCCATGTTGGCTGGTTTAATATCCACAATATCTAAAGAAGGAGGGGGTTAAGGACTAGAGACATCGACAAAGACTTTAACAACATGAACCAATTAAAAGCTCTGATTTAGGATACTGAAGCTGCGGTCAGTGATCTCCAGGTGCCACAGGTTGATGCGAAGGTCGTCGGCAGACAGGTACGTCTCGTTGTCACTGTTGACAGAGATTGAGTTGATGTGGTAGGTGTGGGCATTGGCAAACACCCTGCGTGGACTGGCTTCTACCATCAGGTCCATGGGGATAAGAACTGGTACCTAAGGTTGAAGCACAGAGGA
>NC_024320.1:5110529-5112028 GCF_000523025.1 Cynoglossus semilaevis
GGAAGACTTCACCAGAATGGATAAACAGCACCACCCCAAAAATGGTTTAAAGAGAGATAACTTTAAACCTAAGAGAAAAGAAGCAGCTAACTCTTGAAATCCCATCATCCACTCTCAGCATGTGTTTGTGGGGGCTTCAACCTCTGGTCAGCGGCCCGGCTTGTATAAGACTAACCTGACTGAAATCAGGACAGTCAGCAAGTCTACAACTGACAGTCTGTCTGACACAACAGTCAAATGGGTTGTTAGGGAGTGTAGACTGTAGGGGTATGTATTGGCAAAAATCTGACAACATGATGTGTATCACGATACGTGGGCAACAATACAATATATTGCAATATACTATAGGCATGACAATATATTTCTGGTTTATTTTAAACAATTTAATTGTTGGAAAACTCTCTGCATAGCAAATAATGCTGTTACATTTCTACATTTGTAATTGCTAGAGAAAAAAATAAAAGCAAAATAAAATTACCCAACGTCATGAATATCTGCATGTTAATAAAAATGATACAATTGAGATTGAATATTGATATGGCAACATGAAATAAAATATGGCATATTCTTACAACCATAGTAAACTGATTAATATTGTTGATTGATGTTAAGTTAGACAAGTTTAATTATTAACCAGATAAATCATGATGATTTGCAATCCCAATTATTCATGATTAATTCTGGTTTTTCCAAAACAACTCCTGGACTATATTAAAAATTACATTAGGCCTCAGGGCTATTTAACACCCAAATTATTCAACTATTTTATTATACATTATTCAGTTTTCAAATAGATAAACTGTCAAATACACAGGAAGGGGGCATTGATCAGTAGTGGCAGGGCTAAAACCACTGGAGCGCTCCTATGAACAATAACCTGTAGAAAGGAACAGAACTGTTACAACATTTTTATTTTAAATCTGTTCCAGAAACTGTAGTAAACTGTATTTGTAACCCCTGAGAAACTGTACTCTTAACAAACCTCACCCGCAGTGATGTGATAGAGTTGGGGTCTTTGTAGCGCCCATCGTCTTCCTTCAGGTTATATCCATCTGGTCTCTTGTCTCTTTCACTGATTTTCCATAATTTAATTGTCTTATCTACACAAAAACAGAAACGTTACATCACCAAGTCTGCATTAACAAATGTCAGACGACCTCCATGATGAAGGCTTCACTAGCTTACCGTTGGTAGACAACAGAAAGTGAGCAGCATTTTTCTGAGGGAGCCAACGAATCTTGTTGATCTTCTCTTCGATTTCTAAACTCTTCAGGTAATCAAACTCTGGCTCGTGGCTCTGGAAAGTGCTGTAAACGTTGTACTCGCTCCGAAACTGAGGCTGATTCTTGTTCTGGGGAGAGAAAATGTGGGATCTACATGTTTGATTCAACTGAATTAATACTGGTTAAATAAAACCTTCTTGTTCGAAACGCTTCTATGTGGAGACAAAATTGATGGTGCTTACCTCTACCTCCATTAGAAAACAGCAAAGCCTACCA
>NC_024320.1:5112043-5127292 GCF_000523025.1 Cynoglossus semilaevis
CACGCGTCCCCCTTTGTCTCCTGTGGCTAGCAGCTCCCCTGTCTGGTTAAACTCCACCGTCGAAATGATGTCAGCTGCAAAATAAAACACCAACATGACAAGGCGGGTGTTGAAATTGCAGACAAGTCAGTTTCAAAAAATTGGAGGAAAACAGGAAGGAACAGATGGACATCTGAGTGAGGAGAGAGGAAAATGATGTGTAACCTAGTTTTCCCTTTTCACACAGCGTCACAGAGGTCACTCCTGACATCAGCAGTGTGTTTCTTTATCAACTGAAGCATTCATGTTCACACACATGCACACATTTAACCCTTTGAGGCTCAACGGAGCAGAAAGACAATGAAGCAGAGGTCGGCGCAGAAAGTCTGTGAATACCACTGTCCCTGCGGCTCACGGCGGGAGATAATAGATGTGACCCAGTAACGCCATGTCTGCATCATGTATCAGTGACACACATCAAGTTGAATGCTTGATGCTTTACTCCTTCAGTTATTTTTAAACATTTATTGCACGTGTTTTCTTTTGAACACCTGTGCAGACTGTCACAATAGTGGGCGTGTCCTCAGATGAAGACCATGGTCCACTACATGTTACATTCTACAGTTTTGAATGTGCTCAGGAAAATAAAGTCCTGAAGAAGTGCGTAGTGGTTGGTCCAACATTGCCTTGTATATTAATGTGAGCCAGTGCTGTTTCCTTTTTGAGCCAAGAGAAAGTATAGCTAGCAAGTCATTAAGTTCCCAGTGATGAGTCCTGAAGGCAGATGTCAGGATCCAAAGAGAGCAAAGAGCTGATGACTGACTTGGACAACTGGATGTTCTGGACCTTCTTTATAGCTGAACAAATACTCCTCCGATGCATCATGACTGTCACTCTAACAATTAATTCAGCAAAAAAATAAATAAATGGTTGTTTAAAAATCAAACTTCTGTTGCCTGTTATGTCAACAGGCTGCACTGAACTGTTCAGGAGGTAAAATGTTATAGACACATAACATGGGAAACAACATCTACAACACAAGAGAACTACACTGTTCTAGGGGTGTGTATTGGCAAGAATCTGCCGATACGATATGTATCACTATACAGGGGCAACGATGCAATATATTATAATATACCGCAATACTATGGGCACGCAGTTTTTAAAACTATTTAATTGCAGGAAAACTGTCAGCATAGTAAATACACAATGTTGTTACAGGCTTAACATCAGGTTACTAATTCTGGAAAAGAAAGATCTGTGTAAAGATCTAAGATGTGTATATGTATTTTTTAATCAATGCAGTGCTGTAGAATATCAATACGGTATAAAAAAATATTGCAATATTTCAGTGATTCAATATTTTGTTACAGCCCATTCTGTTCACTTTGCATGAATAAAATTATTGCTACAAAATATTTTCTGGTCATAATTATTTCATAACTGTAATCAAATTCAACCATGTACACAGAGATTCCTACTCCAACCGTTTCTGTCTGATGGCTGATTACAATAAATGAAAACAGAACAGGATCAGCATCATAAATTATGATGTAGAAGTTTTACTGCAAGAATGTGTTTGACAACGTAGACAGTCCAGACCAGTGCAGAGTGTCATGTTCAACGTTACTGCTCTACACAGAAGCCGGCAGCACAGTGGTGTTGACATGAGGCGTGTCTAAAAAGTAATTTCCTTCATAGAGTCTGTCAGGAGGAGCAGGATTTATAGGTTTAGAGCAAAAAACTACAGTCACAGCTCATCATTGTAAGTGAACATGTAGATGTGATCCGTTTCTCTTTCCACACAGAGACACAGAGCTAATGTTAGGTGCTGAGTGACGTCACTGAGGCTGACTCATGGTCCATTCATTAGCTGAGACAGTGAACATGACTGGGATGGAGGTGAACAGCTGAGAAAAACAGACTGAACAGAGAAGAGAGAAAGCAAGGACGACAACCAACATCAGGTTCTGCCCCAGGACAAGACCAACCTCAGGGGTCTGCCCAGAGTTTTACTCCTCATTTGATTTTGCATACCTCAATAAAAAAATTAGCCAACTTAGAATTTGTGTTGTTGCAATCAACAACAACATAAAATTTAAATTCAAATCTTTAAGCCCAACTATCAGCTTCTCCAAGAGTCTTCAGGTTCAGGACCAGGTCCTCACACCCAGCTGGGATACAATGATTCACTCTAGCCATCTGTTTTGAGGACAACCTCTAATATTGTAATTGATTTGACTTGAGTTTGGGTTCTGATGGTCACGTGACTTTGACTAAAGCCGGAAGGCCTCAGGAAGCAGGCAGAAGCCTGATGATGTGAGGAAAGGAAGCATAGAGACTCATGGAACACAGGAAATCTAGGACCAGACACAGACACACTGGTAGCCTTTACTATTTGAACACCTTAGTCCTCATACATGTTAGAAAACAACTGTATTAGAACTCTTACCTTCAGCTACGTCATCATCAATGGCTCCTTTCACCTGAGAGAAGCACCACTGCATGTCACCTCCAGGTCCTGGAAGGAGATGGAACAAGGAACATTAATTCATTGCACTATAAACATATTTATATGATTTTACTATATAAAGACAACAGCAAGGCATCATCAGGAACAATTTTACTGCAGGACCTTTACCAGGACAAATCTGTAAATTACCCTGAAATGCATCCAACAAATGTGCATTGCAGGAAAGACTCAAAATCAAGATAACAACATTTGAAGGCTTTCCAAAGTAGATACTACTCCAATTATACCAGGACCTGACAGTAAACATTTACAGGAGCAGAAATATTCTGCCATCACTCGCCTTGACAAGTTCTCCAACATCTTATTGCACAACCTGCTTGAATTCCATTGAACTGTTTTTGATAGACCTGAGTTTGTTTCTGTTATTACACATGCAGAGTTTTTGCTGTGAGTCAGTGAGTGCAAAAGCCTGCACATTAGTGGAGCGGAGGAGCTCTGCAGAATAATCAAGGACAATGATGAGTCACCATGGTTCCACGGTTTCATTGTGAAATGAATTCAATCATCATAGCACAAGACAGATTCTGAGCTAAATTCTACTTTCTCTACTTTTTAAAAAATATTAAATGTTTTACCTTTATTACCCCTAAATTCAGTTATTGTTGCTCAAAATGCTGCATAAACAGGATTTTAAATGGATATGCAAACAAGTAAAGCCAAAAAGCACAACATTGACAAACCATCACTCTTTGCTTGGGAAGGTGACAACACTTCACACAAGTGTTTTCATGTTAGAAAGTGTCACAACAGGAAGACAGTGTGCAACAGCATCAGTTTCCAATTAAAGTGCACAGAGTTAATATAGATGTTATCTGTGATGTGAACAAATTAATGTCACAACACTAATTATAAACTTGCAATGCAAACTAACAAAAACATTTCCCAAATGTTCAAACTCAACTGTAGATAATAACCTGAATCTGAGCGTTCAAATGTTACTGAACCATCAATAAAGAATAAAGTGGATGACACTACATCATCGGTGCAACAAAACTAATATTTAGGAACATTACAGGCATTTTTATCAAGTTTTAAAAAGGATTCAGAGTATAACACTGTGATTGAAGACTAGGATAAATCTAATTTAAGAGTACAATTGTTAACAGTTGCATCCTTAATGACAAGATTGAAGTTGACGGCTAACTGAATGCTACAATATTTATACAGTTTATATGTTTGTGAATTTAGGTACTTGTGAACTACAATTGCTTGAACAACAACACTATAATTTCCTACTGAACATAGAATTGTTTCAGACGTTGAGTAATAATTTTCTGTCATTTAAGTATACACACGTTTAAATACTCAGCCTCACAATATTGGCAATCTGTGTATTTTACTAAAAGCGCAGTTAAAATGAAAACTATAAAATTAATTTCATTCAAACCACATGTCTAAGGTTGAATTAAATACTAAAAAAGACAGCTTAAAGAATTGTTTTATGCCTTTGGAAATATATCTTTCATTTGACGAATAATTTCAACTGAATAGCCTGTGTATTTTCAAAGCCAGATATCTGAATTCATACACAGTATTTAGAAGACAGTTTTAACCAGCAGGGCCTGACTGTTAGTCTGCGTGCGGCCAATGTCAAAGTTTTAGCTAACGTTAGCTTTGCTTGCCTTGCATGTTTAAGGTAATTGTATTCGGATTTTAGAAATACGCGTTTCGGTTTGCATAAACATAATTACTTGTTGAAACCGCTGTCTCGCAAGTTTGAGAATGATTTTAAGTGATTACGTGAAGTTAGCATTACTGTGTCATGGTTAGCCGTGTTAGCACAATTAGCTTTCAGAGTTAGCATACCGGTAGCGCAGCTACTTCCTGTTTGAAACAGCGCGGAGGCCTGTGCTGCCTTCAGGGACCATGGCCAAGCTTAAAAATTGAAAACACAAGGTAAAGTTTTAGGTTAAAGAAATTTGATTTTTTTAAACAACCGTTGGAACACATACATCTCTTGACGTCGTTTAAAATACTAGTATTACAGAGTAATAAACGCAGTATAAGGGGTTACACGTTTAATTGAGGAAATAACATTAAGACCACATAACGTCTCATTTAATTTCCCCACCTTAGTAAGAAGCATATTTTGTTTTTGTTCCACCCGTATACATTTCTCGAAGGAGCCCTGTCCTACCTACAGATACCACGAGATACCTCAAAGTGTCAAAATAAAAGGCAAGCAGCTTAATTTCAAGGCGTGTTGCCTCTATATTTCAATTAGAAAATTAAATGTCTGGTTTATCATTAAGTTTCCGTATTGCACGTTCCGCTAACTTTACATAAATACATAATGTTTTAGAAAACTAAGTGTCCTGTCATATTTGAGTACAGTTTCCCTAAGTCCGACATTTCNNCATCCTTAAATCTCTCACATGGTGCCTTGTGTGAAACCTTCCTTTGCTCCTTGTGTTTTTTATGTAGTTGGTGCTAAATTATTTCAATCATTTTAACATCTGGTTTATGATTTTGTTTCCACAGGATTGTTGTTTAACCATGAATATCGAGGTTATAACAACCCGAAACATAACAGGAAGTAACTGCACCATTGCACAGGCGCAAAACAAATTAGCCGGTTAGCTTAGATACGGTTAGCTTAGCTTAGGCTAGGTTAGCAATCCCTTACCCAGTTTAGCCTATCCAAATTTGTGATAAAATAACGAAATTCTCCGTTCAAGTGTGGATTACATCACCCGCTAATCGCATTATATTTTCTCTGCGTGCACAAGCGTGTGTGTGGATCAAATGTGGACAACAGTCCCTACCTGCCATGATGAGACACACAGTGGAGCCTCTCCTCTCTTCACTCACACAGTCACGATCCTGATCCTAGTCCTTGTCTTGCTTCTGATCCTGGTCCTGATCCAAATCCCACGCCCACGCGATAACTCCTGGGATCTGAACTTTTTCTTTAGAATCCTTCTGCTGAATGTCTGCAAACCTGCAGGAAGACGCGCTGTATTACTGCACGGCCGGTTTTATTCTCTCCTTTCCTCCCTCTCGTCTCACAGTCACTCCTTACTCCTCCCTCCCTTCCTCACTCCCCCTCCTTCTCCACTTACTCAAACTGTGGAAGTGCACTAAAGGGTGTATTTAGGCGGGCCCACAACGGAGCGTGTACATAACAATGCCCGTGCACTTAAAAAGACAAAAACAATTCTGTTTAAATTCTCGTTTACTAGGTTTATATATTACTCTTTAGTCTGACATGCATTATTAAAAAATATGGTAAATTTTAAGCAGTGAGATACCAAACTTTACAAAGGAAGCTATGGTATATTAAACAATGATAGGGTGTTTCTTTACAGTGGCATGATAGTTGATGTCAAAATGCATGATAAAATATGAAATCTCTGTTGAATTGTCTCAACTCTGTGTGCCATGTATCTCTTTGTATTGTTACAAATGTGTACACATGTACAGTACTCATCACTAAATTTCCTTATGATTTACTGGCTTGGACATGGCTGGCTTGAACTCGGCCAACAGCACTGGTTCATTTTCATCTGTAGACCAGTAATGGGCCTATGTCCATTCTGTTCTGATTTTTGTCTCTGTGAGCTAACAGCTAGGCTGTGGTGGCTTAGTGGTTAAGGAAGCAGACTTGGGTCAGGAAAGCTTCAGGTTCGAGTCCACCGGCTGCCAAGTTACCACTGAGGTGCTCTGAGCATGGCACCTGTGCCCACTGTTCACTTTGGTGATGGGTTAAAAACAGAGGTCACATTTGGTTGTGTTCAGTGGTGAGCTGTGTCACAATGACAAGGAGTTCACCTTCCTCCTTCCTACGCCTCCTTCTCTCAGGATGGCTGCTTATTAATGTCAGGTTTTAACGCATCTGGAGAAAATGACAGCTTCCTGTTATGGACCAGGACCACTGAAAAGGAATAACCATGTGTCTGAATAAGTGGATTTAAGGCCTCATGGACAAAATGTAGTGTAGTGTGTGCTTATTTGTATTCATAAGTTTTGTATGTCTGTTTCCGTGGCCCAGTCTCTAATAAAATAAAATTTGAATCACATTGGGACCTTTTGGCAAATTAAATGTAAGAATTAATTTATAAAAGGATTAAAATAATGAGGTAGGATACATATGTTAAGAACCCATACTGCAAGGAGGTATAAAATTATTATCATTAGATTCAATGAGCACAGATACCACACTGAACAAAAAGAAAATGACAAAACCTAATGAACCTTATCTAAAACTCTATCCTTGTTTCCTTTGTTTTGCTGCAGCCTTTACCCAATATCTCCACATGACCTAAAGGGGGCCCAACCCATACCGTTTGTTGAGAACCAGTGTTCTGTGTGATGTGATGGGACACTACTTTTGACTACAGGTCTATAGAGCAGATACAAAAGAAGAGAATGCATCAAGAAATTTCTATGATCGATGCTAAGACATAAGACCAGAGGTGACAGCAGACCTGTATCACAGGGGTCCAACACCCCCCTGTGTGATTCTCCGCCCATGGAGGTCATGCACATCTGACCTTCAGGTGTTTGATGCTCCTCATGGTTTAGGAAACATTCAACCTGGTGTTTTCTAGCAGTAAGTTAACATTCAAGTTCATGACTTGATACCACCTTTGACAGTTGTAACATCAGAGCTGCTTCCTTAAAAAATAGCAACGCCAAAAAAAGCTGAAAAGGAGCAGAACAAGACTTTACGGTACTTTGGTGGCTTTGATGCCTTTAGATAAACTGTTGAGGAGGAATATAACGGTGTCTCCAAATACAATTGTTTGATCAAGTCAACACTTTGAAACTAATGGGGATTTTTTCAGCACAATAAGGTCACAAAAGTATGTCTTAATTAACTAAAGAGAGAGGTTGTGTGTGTGTGTTTGTGTTCAACTGTGCACTGAAGATTTTTGTCCAATAAAACACACGTGAAAAAATATTCAAGTTTAGATTTGTGGATTTTGTTAAGTTCAATGTTTTAGATTGATTTCTAAATGAGTTAATGTTCAATAGAAATTCAATTAGTTTGTTAAAGTAAAGTCTTGGCAGTTAGTCTGATGAACAAATGTTTAAAATAAGTTGACAAACTATGTTTTTAATACATGTTCATTTTTAATTACATGATCATCACCGTTTAGAAAGGGGACCAATTTACAGGAAGCTGGACCTGTTAAATCAGCTTTTGTCCAACAGAGGGCGACCTTGGATTTGATTTGTTCTACTTCTATGTACACGAGCACCGAAACCCCAGTCATAGATTTATGAGTCAGTTCTTTGAATACGGGTTACATGCTGTAAAATATCACCAATCATCAAATTAATAATGTAGTAAAAAAAAAAACAACAACAATGAGGGCAAAAACAACACAGGAGTAGCAATTAACACGGCAAAATAAAAAGTGCCTTTTATAAATGTTGTACGTCTGTGGATGGCGATGTCACATTAAAAACAGGATGTGACCGGAGGCGGAGGGTTTTGTTCGATTTGTTGTAGTTTTCTTAAATAAAAAATATGTTTACATGCATAGATAATGTGATTTCAAATTTTATTTAAATAAGGCAACTGGATATCACTGCTAGTCAGATCACAGACCAAAGTCCATAGAGAAAATCAGCGATTTTAGCTCACAGAGCCACATACGCTATCGGTCCTCTGCTTCTTGGCCTTGTGCAAAAAAGTGGGATATAAACCGCACTATACGTACAGTAAACCTTTTAAACTTAGAGTTTTTCATGCCTGGGCCCATCTTGCCCCCTGCGGGCGGTTCAGGTATGAGTAGCAGCAGCAGAAGCAGGAGTTGAAGGAGGAGGAGGGTCATAACGGGGAGTGTCTGATCTCCACAGATCTACAGCCTGGACCCAGTCTCTGCTGCTGCTCTCTCGACACAAACCTAGACGACCTCTCTGCTGCAGATCCACAGACTCTTTCTGCTCCGCGAACTCCAAAAGAGGACCCACAGACCAGGTAAGACTTAGACCCACTCACAGAGACACACACACAGAGACTGTTAAAGTGAAGCGGCTCGGACTGTAACCCGATGCTGTGAATCAAATCAGGCAGTATCAGGGACCGTTACATGATGATAATTATCGTCACCATCATTTTCACGATCTGAGCTCTTTACTCAACTTCTTAAACATCTGCGTTTAAGAATTTTCCTCACACACTTTTTGTTCTTAAACAGTCGGTTGTTTGGAATAAAACGCAGCCGCTGCCTTATATGGACAGAATCTCTGTAGGTCCACCTTAAATATTTAAGGTGGTTTAGCCTGATGCGAAGTGTTTAAGTTTAAGCAGAGACGAAAATTAATTTTAAAAACTGAAATAAATAAATAAACAAACCCAAACAAAAGTATAAAGGCAGACATCAGTGGTTTATACAGACACAGCAAATGTTTGAGGAAGTCAAAACATCTTGTCTGGGGTCGATGTTATAACTATGCCAATAAAGTTAACAGTTATTTTTATGTGTTATCTATTTATCAAACAAGTGCTTTATGTGTCTCTACCATCAAATGTGTAAAATATAGATTAAAAAACAAGTAACGCTGTCACAAAACACTAATAACTAAAGTACAAAACTGTAATTACACAATATAAAATACATTTTGACAAAAAATGATCTTAAAGTAATGTTAGAAAAAGAAATGATATTATTATAAAACTGAGCTGCTCATGATGAAAAAAAATTGCATCTTGTTGCTAATGTTGCAAAAATGTATGATTGAAAATGTTATTGTTTGAAAAAGAGCCAGTGAGGGAACTGTTAGCTGTTCTAATGCCACAAATGAGGTGTGTGTGTGTGTGTGTGTGAACATATTTGATAGTAACTTTATGAGTTCATATTTAATAAGAAACTCATGTTTGCATTTGGAAGAAAGAGTTCTTATAAATCAGAATCACATGATCACGTCTGCTGCTCAGACGGTGTTGAGGTTGAACACACCCACACGTGTCACTGATCTGTCAGCCAACCACACAACAGCTGTCTGAGCCCCTGCATATTATGGTATGTTCAGTCTTCAGATTCTGATAAGACAACTGTGACAAAGACATGGAAAGAACGCGTCTGTAGGTGTCTGTACAAAACAACAGAAAAATCAGATGAGTTTTCAGGCCACATTTCTAAAAATATTAAAAGGAACGGAACCAAGAAGAACCTGGAACTAAATACATAAAGAAGAAGACGTTGACTTCCTGTTTGGGCAAGAAGAACTCTCCCTAATCCTTTTACGACTCTGTCTCTGCATTACAGTCACCAACTGTCATTTACTTAAACTCAGTGTACACACAATGGGGGGGCGGAGGACAGGTGTTCCTGAGCTAATATTTAGCTTCATGTGCAGCCATTCATCCTCAACATGTCACATGTAGTAATACAACCACCAGTACCACCTTCACCACACCAGTACCACCTTCACCACACCAGTACCACCTTCATCACATCAGTACCAGTCTGAACAAACTCCATCAACACTGCGCTACACTGTCCAGACATTAACATCAAGTACAGTATATAAAGAAGATAATTAAGTTCTTATAAGACAATTAGACTATTTATTAGACAAAGACACTCTGTACAACAAGTAGTACTATAACTGCTACTATAACTGGTCTAGTACCAGCAGGGTCTTTGTGATTCATGTAAATTTCCGTCCTTTGAGCCTCTTTCTTTGTCAGTCCCAGTCTGACTGCAGTGTTTTTCATCATGTAAATGATCTGGTGCCATTTTTATCACATGCATCTCATTTGAATCATGAACAGAGTTGGCATCATTTTTAGGTGGCATACATTTCATGCTTCTGCAACAGTTATGTTGCATAACGTGTATGTGTTTAGTAACATTTGTGTCGTGGTTTTGCAGCTCTGAAACTGCTCAGAAACCATAACGTTCTCACAAACACACGAAGTGCAGTTGTAGCTCTCCAGCAAAATGGGTCTAATTTCATATAAAAGGGGGGAGAGAGAGAGAGAGAGCGAGGGAGAGAGAGGCATGCAGGGAGAAAATGAGTCATCATGAAAAAAAAATCCTCTGTCCTGGGGGTGGAACTCGGGACAGGAATGCTGTCCCAAACCCCAGAATTCCAGATTTTTAGTCAAAATGTTTTCTGCAGACATTAGCAGGAGGACGACTGTTAACGTGAATCAAGTCTCCTGTGCTGGTGGACAGAGTTTCTGTCTCCAGGACTGAAGCGGCGGCAGACAAAGAACGGGGGAGGGGGAGGAATGACTCAGTCTGGAATCACCGACTCCATGTTTAGTTTATTCCTCTGCACTTGTCCACGGAGGCCTCAGGTCATGTGACCTGCTGCTATTTCAGCCTGTGCTGCTGAGGGAGAGCAACGTCCCCACAGCCCTGTTATCTAACGATCTGTGATGAAGAATCAGTGGTTTTATCTCACATGGTCACAGGAGCTGCAGCTCCACCGCTGCCTCCTACAGGAGCTTTGGCTGTATAATAATGATAACAATAACTATTATTAATATTATTTTGGACCACCATTAAAATGATAACACAAACTGACTACTAGAGGAACCAACAGACCAACTGCTGCAGTGCTATAAAACCATTCATTTTCTTTATGGAATTTGGTTTAGGGAAGTGAGAGGTTTATGGACTTCACCTATCAGGATATTTCATTTATAAACATGAACCAAATAAATTCGTATAATCATTAATATTACAACATTATCGATGCCTCTCCAGAGGTTAGAAGTGAATAAAAAATGTTTTCCTTACAACTGAAGCTTTTGTTGCCTCTAGGGACAGTCAGCTTCTTCCAGCTTCTTCAGGATCCTGCTCTTAGATCCCAGCAGCAGCAGCAGCAGGAGTAGCAGCAGCAGCAGCAGCAGGAGCAGCAGCAGCAGCAGCAGCAGGAGTAGCAGCAGCAGCAGCAGCAGAAGTAGCAGCAGTAGCAGTAACTGGGTGTGTCCTATGGTTGGGTGTAGTTAATAAGCGGCTGCAGTAAAGTGAACAAATCAGTGATTTATGACTGAAGGACATGACGTTGGATTTGTCCTCACGAACAACGAAGCTTTGGGGCAGAGTCCCAGTTCATGTCGTGAGAAGTGTTGTCGCCCCCTACAGGGTTGAATACAGTTTTAATAAAATAAACCAATATCATCTACAATGTAGATTCTACATTGTGTTCGATTTCCGCAGCTGTCAGTGTCATCAGTCACTACAGCTGTTTTCTCCTGGAGCAGAAACAGGGAATCGAACCCCCACTTTATTGGTCTCCACTCTGTCCCATTCCTCCCCTCCTCCCCAGGCCTCAGCCTCAGTGTGGCAGATTCCTGCCATGTTTGTGGGCGAAAAGGAGGCGTTTGTTTTTCTGGCATGTGAACAGTTAGTCGTACAAATGGAGCTGCAGCATTCCTGAGGAAAATGTTTGGAAAAATGTTTCCACAGCACGACTCTCAGAGTTCCCTCAGTCAGAGCCACAGGTCTGGTGGAAAACCTGAACACTTTCTTGGACTGGAATATTGATGCAGTGATTATGATTCAGTGATCTGGGTCAAACTGCAGCAGAGAGAAACTTTTTTCCATTTCAGACATGACATGGACATGGTGATCCAGGATTAAATAAATCCAGGATTGTGGGTCAGTTCAGATGGGTTCTGAATGAGAAATCCATAAGATTGATATTGGTGTTGGAAGATACTCCAGAGATGGAGAAACAGCAGCAGCAGCAGAAGGAGTAGACTGTAAAACAAAATCCAGATTTTTCAGTCACTCCATTGAGGCTCATCAAACAGAGACTGGACTCTGGAGAGTTCAATCTCATGCAATGCACATGGGTCAGGTGTAATTACCCAATTACCCGCCTGTTGTGGCCGGGCTGCTCCAGTTGGTCAGAAGAATGAGGTCAGCTGACGTCCTGCCTCCACCGACAGAACATGTTTCCATCAGATGATGTTTTTCCTGGTCCTTCCTGAACAGGAAGAGGAAACCAGGCCTGGATGAGTTCAGTCACCTGACCACTGACATGTCACTGTCCACATGGTGCACCAGTGGGCTGGTGTGGGTTCAAACCTGAGACAGACTCAGCTGTAGATCAAAGACCAGTGTTTCTGGTGTTGTCCTCGTCTGTGGAGGTTACCATGGTGATGGAGATGATGACAATGAGCCTCTTCCTGTTTCCTGTGAAACACCAGTGAGTCATCGGTGGAACATGAATGTTTAAATATAATCATAAACTTTATCTGAGAGCCATGGAAACAACCACAGTAACACACACACACACACACTTTAAAGGGCCATTACAAAGCTTCCTCTTCCACAGCCACTATCTCTAACACTCCCTTGTAGAAAAGGCTGTAAATCTGTTATATGTGTGTGTGTGTGTGTCTCAGCAGCAGCATGGCTCCGTACCACCCAGAGTTCGAGCGGGCTGGACAGCAGCCTGGTCTGCAGGTGTGGAGGGTGGAGAACTTCGAACTGGTTCCTGTTCCTCAGAACCTGTACGGAGGGTTCTACAATGGAGACGCGTACCTGGTTTTGAACACCATCAAACAGCGCGCTGGAGCCCTGCAGTACGACCTGCACTTCTGGCTGGGTGAGAGCGGGGGGCAAGAGGTCAGGGGTTCCCTCCCTGGAGGGAAAAAGGACACATGGATCTTTGATGAAACACACTGATATTGTAGAATGTTTTCATCCTAACTTTGTTGGGTTCTTCTGTGTTTTCGTTGATGTCCTCCTGGTGTTCTGAAGGCGACTCCTGCACTCAGGATGAGAGCGGCTCAGCAGCTATCTTCACCGTCCAGATGGACGACTTCCTGGGAGGAAAACCCATTCAGTACCGTGAGGTCCAGGGTCACGAGTCCAAAACCTTCCTGGGCTACTTCAAGTCTGGAATCAAGTACATGGTAAAACAATAGTCTGATTAATGGATTCACTGGTTCAGAGAATTACACCAAACCTTCTAGAAGGTTCTTCACACACCAGCCAAACAAGTCTGTGGAAAGTCAGGTGAAAACACAGTGTGTAAACAGCTAAGGTAGAAACTGCTGCTGAATGACCCTGTGACCCCGTGACCCCGTGACCCTGCAGCTTTAGAATCAGCCCTGTGTGTTGTTCCAGTAATCAGTACTAAGAGTACTTATCTGATTTTGTCTGATAAAAAACTGAACTTATTTCTGTTTCCCTTTTTTGTTCTGGTTTCTACGTGGTAACTGCTTCTCTTTCACTATCTTCACTTCTGTACATTTATCTAATCTGACAGAATGGAGGCGTGGCCTCTGGGTTCAAACACGTCGTCACCAACGAGGTGGTGGTTCAGCGGCTGCTGCAGGTCAAAGGTCGGCGTTCCGTCAGGGCCACAGAGGTGGCTGTGAGCTGGGACAGTTTCAACCAGGGAGACTGTTTTATCCTGGACCTGGGAGACGTGAGTGTTGCATAACATATATATATATATACATATATATTATATTATATAATATATTTGACTTTCTGTACAATGTAAAATCTTGTCCTACATCTGTATGTGCTGTTCTCCTGCTGCAGGAGATCTTCCAGTGGTGTGGTTCTCAGAGCAACCGCTTCGAGAGGCTGAAGGCCACGCAGGTCTCCAAAGGAATAAGAGACAACGAACGCAGTGGACGAGCGAGAGTCTACGTTTGTGAGGAAGGGGTGGAGAGAGAGAAGATGATTGAGGTGAGAGCACGAGGGAGAGGTGGGCGTGGGGCCTGAGAGGAGACGAGGTGATGGAGGTAAATCAGAGATTAAAGCTTCTTCTTACTGATTCTTTGATGTCAGGTTCTGGGTGAGAAACCAGATCTGCCTCCTGGAGACTCAGACGACCCCAAAGCTGACGCCGCCAACAGGAAGAGAGCCAAACTTTACAAGGTGAGACACGCCCCCATGAGGCCTCTTCACAGGCCATGAAGCTGGTTCCTGGTCATGTTCACAGAGGTCTGTTTCTCCACAGGTGTCCAACGCTGGTGGAGCCATGGCCATCACCCTGGTGGCAGCGGAGAACCCTTTCAGTCAGAGTGCTCTGGAGTCTGGAGACTGCTTCATCCTGGACCACGGCTCTGACGGAAAGATCTTCGTTTGGAAAGGTCAGAATTAAAGTGTTTAGTTAATGTTTCATCATCTTTCTTTGGTTGAGCCACCTGACTCCGCCCATCTCTGCCTCCGACAGGTAAAGACGCCAACATGGATGAGAGGAAGGCTGCGCTGAAGGCTGCTGATGAGTTCATCAAGAAGATGGGTTACCCCAAACACACCCAGGTCCAGATTCTGCCCGAGTCTGGAGAGACTCCGCTCTTCAAACAGTTCTTTAAAAACTGGAGAGACCGGGACCAGACGGTGGGACTGGGCGTGGCCTACATCGCCAACAGCATCGCCAAGATCGAGAAGGTTCCTTTCGACGCTGCCACTCTGCACGAGTCTGCAGCCATGGCAGCACAGCATGGAATGGTGGACGACGGCAGCGGAGAGAAACAGGTAAGGGGGTCTGGGATAAATGACCGGAATAGTGCCCTCTGGTGGAACTCTTTGTAAATGAATTCAGCCCAAACCTTAAGATTAGAAAAAGGTATATGTTACCTGTGTTTTTTTTAAACAGATCTGGAGAATCGAGGGCTCAGACAAAGTTCTTGTGGATCCTTCAACCTACGGAGAGTTTTATGGAGGAGACAGTTACATCATCCTGTACAACTACCACCATGGAGGACGCCAAGGACACATCATCTACATGTGGTGAGGAGACGTCAGAGGAGGAGACATAGATTTCCACACAGGGAGACATAAACACAGCGGGGGAGA
>NC_024320.1:5127317-5169571 GCF_000523025.1 Cynoglossus semilaevis
AGAGAGAGCGAGCGTGAGTGAGATGGAAAACAAAAAGAGTAAAAGAGTGCCAGCGAGAGACAGAGTGAGAGAGAGAAGCAGAGAGGACAGAGACAAACAGAGACATACACACACATACTCATCAACCCTGAGAGTACAGGAGCAGCAGCTCAGCCAATCAGCTCTGACTTCACACGGGCGTGTCCTTGTTTTTTATTCCCCCCCCCCCTTTTGGTGCACAGGATGCACGTGCACATGAACTGGCATGGGCACGTGCACGTGGGAGGAGGAAGTGCACTGAGGAGTGTTTTCCCCAGTCTTATTTATATCACAGTGAGGCGTTTAAGGACAAGGATTCAGAAAACACTCATTGACTTGTAGTCATGTGAGAGAAAACACCCTACTGCCACCATGTGATGTCAGACATCAGCCGTCTCACAGGCAGAGAGGTCAGGGGTTCGATTCCAGTTTAGGTTAGGGTGGAAGTGGGGTCGGACCCTCAGCGATGACTGACTAACTTTATATTATTGTATATATCAGATTTGAGTTTAGGATTTTTATTCAACCTAAGCCCAAGTCATTTTTGTTAGCTTAGCTGAGTTGTGTCTTCTAACCTCAGGCAGGGAATGGACTCCAGTCAGGATGAGATCGGAGCCTCTGCCATCCTGGGGGCTCAGCTGGATGAAGAACTCGGTGGAGGACCTGTTCAGGTTCAACATGCTCCTCCCTTTACTCTTCCTCTCCTCTTCTCCTCCTTTGTTGCCATGAACGTGCTCTCCTTTGTTAAACCATTTTGTTCATTCCTCTGGTTGAATTCAGCACACTCACTTCCTGTCTGACCTCTCACCTCCTCCTCCTCCTCACTCTTCACTGCTCCTTCTCCTGCTTTGCTCCTCCTCTCTGGTTCCCTATCCTCTCTGTGTCTTCAGGTTGTCGGTGCTCCTATAACCACTCAGGTATTTCTCCCCCATTTCCTGCTCCTCATCCTCACATCCACCGTGTGTTTTCTCCACAGTCAGAGATGAAGAGCAGTCATGTCCATCTCTGCTCCAGAGTCAGAAACAAACCATGAGATGTGTTTGAATCATGTCCAGGTCACATGATGTTGTTCACTCAGCTTGGTTTGCTCCAACACTGACCTTTAGTTCTCTCTCTTTTCCCACAGTGAAGGAGAGAAGTAAATGTTGAAATTAAAAGTCATTTCACATGTTCTGCACCTGGTTTGGGGACTGCCCCCTACCTTTAGACCCACTGCTTTAGCTAATGTTTAGTAAATTCATCTTTTACTATCTCCTCCAGAACTCTTAGGTAGAGATGAGCCTAATGTGTCCTGTTTTGGGACAGGAAAGTCCCTCTGTTCTACAGCTGGACATTTGACACTTAAGTTCACTGGAGTCATTTAAAAATTCAAGTAAAGAATGTCCTGGACAAATCCAGGGATTTCAAGGCCCCTACACTCCTTATAGTTTCTGACCCTGGTAAAGAAACGATGATGATCAGTTATCAGTCAAAGTCATTTGTCCTCATCCAGGTTTTTCCTCACTGCATGTGTGTCTTCCACTGGTTTTCATCTCATCGTGTCTGTGTTGACGCTGCATGACTGTGTGTGTGTGTGTCTGTGTGTGTGTGTTTGTCTTTGTACACTCAGAGACATTCACATTCATTCGTGGATAATTACCAGGTTATAAACATTTTATAAACGGTTCTTCTGATCCTTCTCTCTAACACACTCACGTCCCAGACACTGAGCTCATGACAACCTTTCCTGCTAACATTCACTGTAAAGCTGCCAGACTTTGATCAGCTGTTTACACTGACAGTTCACAGAAAAACGGTGTGGCATAGCCTCCCTCACCCCACCCCTTATCCAATAAGAACTACTCGTTACCCAGGTGTCACCTCTTCTACACCTAAGTCCACAGAGAAAATCAGTGATTAAAGGTTTGCAGACCAAAGTCTGTAACAGACCGACACAGGAGCTGTTGGTCCACTGCTGCCTCCTGTGGTCAGTTTGTGCCACTGTGGTACATATAAACGAAATATTTCAAATAGTGAAGTCATAAAAAACACAGGTGAACTGTGTGAACTGTGTGATTGAGGCCGCAGTGGATCATCAACGGCTGTGTTTGAGCTTAAATCGATGATTTTCTCCATGAGGTTTGGTTTAGGAGCAGGTGGTTTGCTGCAGCATAAACATTTATGGTAAAAACTTCAGACCGTAAAAAAACAAAACTTCATTCTGTGGCACAGACAATATGTCTCAGCCAAATGCTGCCACCTGAAGGCTACTTTGAGGATTGCAGCATATATTTTGGATTATATAAGACTAGGATGAAGTCACAAAAACATCAAATAAAATATGTATTCCATAAGAATGGAAATGTCTTTCTCTAAGACTTGTTTCATCTGAAAAATTCCAGAAGTTTCCAGATCAGTTTTTCACAGGAATCAGTGATTTCATGGCCATGACTGTATGTTGTGTTAAACATTTAGTGTCACACTGTGTGAAAGCATGACGTGTGTGTGTGTTTGTTGTTAACGTTGTTGTGTTGCTGTGGTCCTACTAGGTGAGGGTGGTGCAGGGTAAAGAACCAGCTCACCTCATGAGTCTCTTCGGAGGACGACCCATGGTGGTCTACAGGGGCGGGACGTCCAGAGACGGAGGACAGTCCGCTCCTGCAGAAAACAGACTCTTCCAGGTCCGCTCCAACTCTACAGGACACACCAGAGCTGTGGAGGTGAGAGAAACATCAGACGTTCAGAATGTTCTACTGCACCGACGGTTCAGAACAGTACTTTCTGAACGGTGATACAGTCTAAACAGCTGCTGTTCTGTGATCCGTCTGTTTTTCAAGGTGGACGCCGTGGCCCCTAACCTGAACTCTAACGACGTCTTCGTCCTGGTGACTCCTGGAGACTCCTTCATGTGGATGGGTGTTGGAGCCAGTGACGCAGAGAAGCAGGGAGCTCAGCAGCTGTGTGGAATTCTAGGAGTCACAGCATCTGAACTGTCTGAGGGCGGAGAGACTGGTGAGTACCTGGAGGTGAGATGGTCAGAGGGTGGCGCTGCAGAGGAACCTTGAAGATAAAAAAAGAGTGATGTGTTTGGACCGTTCACAGATCAGTTCTGGGAGATCCTCGGGGGAAAGACCAAGTACAGAACTTCCACCAGACTGAAGGACAAGATGGACACTCACCCACCACGACTGTTTGCCTGCTCCAACAAGACTGGAAACTTCATCGTAAGTACCAGGTTCCTGTGGCTCTGACACACAGAGACTATTAATGTCTGAAGGTAAACAACGACTGTTCTTTGTCTCTCAGATCGAGGAGGTTCCAGGAGAAATGACCCAGGATGACCTAGCAACTGATGATGTCATGATCCTGGACACCTGGGAGCAGGTACTGGAACCAACATCAACATCACCAGACTAAATGCTATTTAAAAAAAAGAACTTGTTTTCAATCCCATCTTTGTGTCGTCAGGTCTTTGTCTGGATCGGAAATGAAGCTCAGGAGGAAGAGAAGGCCGAGGCCATGACGTCAGGTGAGTCCAGACTGACAGGTTTGGCGGGTTTTTAATGGCCAATAAAATACTGGGGATCCCAGACTTCAGGCTCATTCATATTCCAAAATCAAGCCCAAACAAGGAACCTTTGGACCACCCTCTGTGTTGTTATCTGTAGTTCGGTTTGTTTACTGAGAGCTTGTGGATCGCACCTCAACACAGAATATAGAGCAGTACCAGCAGAAATGATGGGGGCAGTGTTGCACAGAAAAACTAATGAGGGGTAAGAAAGGAACAGTGAAGAAGATAACAACAGAATAACATTAGAAATGGTGGAACTCTTTGTGTGAATGTGTTCACAACTGCCATCGGTCAAAAAGTCTTTAGTGCGCCCCCGTCTTCACTGTTTGGATTGGTGTGTGTTGTATGACTGGATGGTTGGAGTATTTTGTGGTTGGATGATTGATTTGACGCCTTTGATTCTATTACATTCTTTCCGATGTGGTTCTAAAACGATTTATATATTTATTTCGGCATTCTTCAGCTGTTCGTTACATCGAGACCGACCCGGCCAACAGAGATCGCAGAACACCCATCGTCCAGATCAAGCAGAGCTTCGAACCTCCGACCTTCACTGGCTGGTTCCTGGGCTGGGACTACGACTACTGGACCAGTGACCCACTGGAGAGGGCCATGGCTGAACTGGCTCTGTGAACCAGAACCAAGACCAGAACCAGAATCTTCATCTTCCCTGCTGCTTCTCCACCTTCCACTCTACTGACTTCTGCAGATCCAATAAAAAGCTTGTCCAACTTTTCTGATGTCGATGCTTAGAAAAAAGGGATTCAGGTCCAAAAGGCTGTGTTTGAACCTACTTCCTGTCACGGGCTGCAGTGACACAAACACTTCCTGAAGCTTTTGCACTAAATTATCCTGTACGACTGTTCTTCATTCGTTTTATATTTTAACAGACAAACCTGGTTACCAGTGATGTCACCGTGTTAAAACATTCACAATCCAATTTTAAATCCATTCAGTTGGTGCCTTAAAGTCACTTCCTGTGGTTCAGTGTTTCTGACCAACAGTTCCTGATCCTTTAAGATGTGATACCCATTATTTTAGAAGCAGGTTTGATGGAACCCATTTGTATTTCAGTTGGACAAAATCAGAGACACATTTTTCTTAAATGCTTGGATGAGTTGATGACTTCTTAGCTTCAATGGGATTTGGGCCACATTCTGTCTCCTTTGATTGGACCAGAGGTGGGCCACATCCTGTCTTCCCTGCTTTGATGAGACAGCTTGTATTCTTTCTTCTAAGCATCAGTTAAATGTGTGCTGAACTGAACTTCTGCAGAATATTCTTGTAGTACTTGCTGAGGAGACAGAGTACTGATGGTTCTATCAGGGTCACGAGCCATCATTTAGGAACCGCTGCTCTGGTTCACACTTTAACAGGTACTGTTTTGGTGTTAAGACTGTTTTCTATGGCTGTGATGCTTCACAGACTCCTGTTGCCACAGTAACGTGTATTTATTTTTCCAATTTGTTTTTCTTTTTTTTTTAAGTTTTCACAGGAAACTGAGGCTCTGCTGATTTTTCATTTATATCTCGGCTGTTTTTCACCCTCGGCGTCAAAGTCGATTCAATAAAAACCCCAACACAAAAGGCTGTTCTATTGGAGCTCTGATTTTCTAAGAAAACATATCTAACCCATAGAGACTGAAATTGAATAAAATCTTTATTGAAAGCTTTTTTTTTACTTTCAGTGTAACATACGTCGAACACCAGCACAGAGTACAAAAAAAGTAGAACTACAGAGACAGAAGACCTCAAACATTGTTAAAGGGTGATGTTTTTCTCTTTAGACTAAAGTGAGGAGAGAGGCAGCTCCTCTGTGGAACTTCAACTCCTCTTTCTGTAACAGCATCACCCACAGTTGAACTGTTTGAACAGAAGGAAGTGACCAGTGGAAAAAAAGCTAAGGTTTAACAGAAAAAGCTCAACATAAGCAGAGAACCTAGAACAAACGTGGAACTTTCAATCTATTTGAAATATTCTACAAATGACAGAAGGTTTTTTTTAGTCAAGGCTTTAGGGCAGGGGTGGCAAAGTGTTCCAGAAAGGAACAGTTTGTGGCTGCAGGTTTTGTGTCTTACCAAGCAGCAGCACACCTGACTTGGCTCTTTTAATCAACTGGTCTGAATCTCCAGACAGCTGATTGGTCAGTCACTGTGCTCTGGAACCTGCAGCCACAGTGGCCCTTTGTGGAACACTTTGCCACCCCTGCTTTAGGGTGACTCCATCACTTTAACCAATGAAAGGTTGGAGTGTGGGCGTGGTCTGACTCCAACACTTTGATCCTATTCTCTAAATTTGGAACAAAAATCTACACGCCATATAAATATATATGGACATATATTTATTAAGGGTGTAACGGTACGAAAGACCACGGTTGGTTGTACCTCGGTACTGGCATAATAGTTTGATACTTTCTGGTACGAAACGTGCAAAACGCTACACACATATAAGAAGTATCTATATACATATATATATGTATACAAATATATATGTATGTGTATACTTGCAAACACTGTATCGTTACAGCTCTAAAATATATGTAGATATATAACAATATATATCATATATATGTGACACACAAACAGTTAGAATATATTAATATTATACTCTCTTATACTACTAAAGCAGACACAGCGTAGAGCAGATACTACAATTCATACTTGCTGAGTATTTGACCTTTAGAATGATAATTACTGATAAAAATACAAAAAGATAAACTCACAGGATTTGAGTTTTTACCTGCATAGAAGTGAGAGATAAGACGGTTGACCAGGGGGCGACAGGATGTGTTAAGGCCTCTGGGTAAAAGTTTGGAGACAGAGAAACAGACAAAAGAGCTGGAGATGCTGACTGGACAACTGTCAGGACAAACACAGAACAGACGTCGTCCTGTTTCCAGGTTTCAGGTTTCTAAAGTCAAGGAGAGGATTTATTTTTGTGTAAATGGTGAATGAACTTTCTCCCCAGTGCTGAGCTGGTTCTGTAGCTGCTCAGACCTTCAGTGCAAACGTGTGATGGACCAGGGAACATCAGAGGAGGAGTCAGAGGGTTTGGCAGTGAAATGATGAGTGTTGGTGTTGGCAGTGGTTTAAGCAGCAGGTGACAGAACATGTGAGTGAGTTGGTCTGTGCGTGTACAGCTGTCAGGGTTTGTGTGACGTACTGATGATGATGGTGATGATGATGATGGTGATGGGATGGTCTCAGGTTTCAAGGATTAAGGCTGAAGCACCTGCTACAGAGCGACTTAGAATGCATTGTTTGGCATCTGACAGATATTTGACACTAGTCAAATCTGACTGACAACGGTTTCTTCACAAACTGTGGAGCTTATCAAACACAGTCAGACCTGATTACCATACTGTAACAGAACTTCTATAATAACACACAAAAAGAACCTGGTGGCTTGTCAGTGTGGGGCTCCCTCTGCTGGTCAGAATTAGGAACATCTAAACTACAGTTCATCTAATGAATGCTACTCTGACCATGGGGCCAACGACCCACATGACCATTTAACGGTCATATTGTTTAGGCCCATGGCCACTTTTTTCAACAACACACCCCCCCTCCCCTGGGGTGGATAGATAAATACCTGGAAACTCCCCACCTGGACAGTAGAACTGAAGAAGCCTCTTGGATGAGAGGAGAAATGTCTTCAATTTACTTGAGGTGGGTCCAGTTGTCTACTTTAAAACTGCTTTGGAGATTATTATGATGACCTGGATGACTGAGAATATCAACAAGTATACGCTGAGCTGTTCTTTGGTTTCTTCAATTAAACTGCAGTCATTTTACTGGCTCCATTTTTACTCTCTGAGAAGTTAAAGTTAACCTTAAAAAAATAAAATAAAAACATCTGTTTGTTCTTCCAACACAGGCAGCAGAGAGTGAAGTCCAACCCCTCATCCAATCAGGCGGAGCTAAATCTTTTAGTCCAGTTGTTACTGAATCCTTTAAAACATTATCTCTGACCTGGAAGCAAACCCTAAACTAACCATGAGTAAGTGAGAGAAGAGTGAAGGCTCTGTGGTGGATGGTCAGATTAAACAGGCAATTCAAGCATGTAGAGAAATGTCATTCTTCAAAGTTCAAATTAAAATGTACGCAGTGACCACAGGGTCACACGTGTGTGTGTGTGTGTGTGTGTGTGTAACAGGCTATAAGTGTGTGTCAGTGTGGACAGATCCTACACAGGCTCTTCTAGGCTGCGTTGAATCCCCGCATCATCTCCAGCGGCAGCGGGAAGATGATGGTGGAGTTCTTCTCAGCAGCGATGGTGTTGAGGGTCTGAAGGTAACGCAGCTGCAGGGCAGACGGAGACTCGGCGATGACCAGCGATGCCTCCTTCAGAGCACGAGAGGCGTTCATCTCTCCCTCTGCTGCGATCACCTGAAGGAGGACATCAGGAGGAGGGTTAGAACTAGACAGGGATACAATACACAACTCACAATAGGAAGAAATGAAAACAACTGGAAAGAGTTCCTTTCTTTACAGAAAAACTATAAAACACTGTTTGTGTCTGTGGAAGAAGTTCTTCCCACAGTATGTTTGAACCTGAATGTCACTTAGGCTGCATAAGGACCTGACGTCACTGGTTATTAGTGGGTCATAACCAATGTTTTTGGACGCTTTCCGCAAACTACCATACTAGAGTGTGTAGTCTCATGGTATGACCAGTGACCTTTTCATATATCACAGCCTACTCCTTATACCTTGAAGTACAATTAACTAATGCAAAATGTCACACATTTGTATTGGTTTTTACTGATTCACATTGCATTGTTACATCCCCAGAACTAGACATTAAACCTGTAAAAATGACCAAAAAACGAATGACAAAATGATGATGATGTTGACCCAGAGAAGTGGTTCCCAAACAGGGGTGTGGCTCCATCTATGGCACAAGCAGCTATTGCAGCTGCAGTGCAAACAAACTTACATTTTAATAACTGTTTAATTGTACCATAGTGGAAAACCTTGATTTTATTTATTTGTTTCACAAGTTAAGTAGGAATGACTTTCAATGTTGAGCAGAGGGGAGCTGCAGATTAGGTTTGGGAACCACTAGACTACATTTAAAAAACAAAATCCTCCCTTTTTATATTTAAGACCTAAACTCACTCATCAGTGACTTGGAATTAAGTAAACCAACAACCCCTCTGATCAGTGTCAGTGACGCTACCACCTGACCCCGCCCCCCCAAGTCTTCACAGCCTCACCTTAGCTCTGGCCTCACGGCTGGCCTCGGCCTCAGCAGCCATGGCCCTCTGCAGCTGGAGAGGTAGCTTCACATCTTTGATCTCCACCCGCTCCACCTTGATGCCCCAGTCGTCTGTGGCATCGTCCAGGGTGGACTGATGGAGCAGAGGCAAACACTCAACATCCACCAGGACATTTACATTCACAGAAAACACTCCGACAACACCTGTGGGTTTTCAATAACTGATCCGTCTGTTGTGTTTATTAATGACCAGCAGATGGAGCTGTGACTGTGGGACATTTTTTTCTGGGGGCTCTAAACCCCAACCTTTAAAAAGAGGATGGAGTTCCTGGATGTGTTGACGAAATAAAAATAATAAAACAAGTTGATTTATTTTATTTAATTAAAAAATTTAGCAACTAATTTATTTTCAATATGCACAACTTTTACCTGTACTCTCTTTGAACAGTATTGATTATGTTTCAATACTGTGTCTGTCCTGTACAATAAAGACTTCTCTCGTAGAGATAAATATGACCTGGAACAGACTTAGTTAACCACCGTGTGGTGCTGTGTTCTCCACTGTCATTATTTCCCACCACAAAGTGTACCTGCATGCTGTGTGCGATCTCCTCACGGTCAGACAGGATCTGCGACAGGTTCTTGGTTCCCAGGACGTTCCTCAGCGTGGTCTGGGCGAGCAGTCGAGTGGCAGCGTCGGCGTTGGTGATGTTGGCCACGGCCAGTGTGGCGTTCTGGACCCGGTAATAAACCACTCCGTCCACACTCACCGTCACAGAGTCTTTGGTTAAAACCTGACAGGGAGACAGAGTGGACAGAGGGAGACAAAGCAGGAAAGACAGGAAGACACAGTTGAAAACAGCAGTTAGTTCACAGACATTAACCAAAAACAGATGCCTTTTAATCATGCGCAAGGACTGCTGATTCAAATTAGCCTTGTAGCTAACTTGGGCACATTTACTTGTTTTGTTTTACAATGTTTTATTCGTGTACACTGTTGTTTTTCAAATAAACCAATAAAAAATGTTTAATAAGATGAAAACAGAGCTGCGTCAAAAAATGAAAAGAAGTGTGTTTCAGGTTAAACACTGGTGGAATAGGTGAGACCAAAAAATTAAAACAATATATATATAATTATTTAATTCCAATTCTAAAAGTTAATCTAAACATCCAGTGTAGAAGAGAATTCTGGAGTCTTTGGACGTTACACCAGCTCCTCCGGCCCACACTGCAAGAAACTAACTCAGAAAAATGTAACAAAAATATACAAACTAACTCAGAAAAATGTAACAAAAAATATACTTACTATATTACTATATTAATTCAACATTTTTGCAAATCACTGACTCCTGTTTCCTGTTTCCATTTCTGTTGGCAGTGGTTACATTTTCCCTCGTGCACTAACATTTTAAAACCAGCTAAAACACATGAAAATACTGTATGACAAAAGGTTTCACCTCCTGTGGTGGGATGTCAAAGGTGATGGTCCTCATGTCCACATTGATGAAGCTGTCGGTGCAGGGCAGGATGAAGAAGAGTCCTGTAGGAAGAAAAGCATTGACTGTCAGAATGTGTTACTGTTCTGTGTTAAACAGAACCATATTGTTTATAAAACCACGTATGTTGATTATCATGAACATTAACGATAATACAGTAATTACTGCAGTGTTACCATGTATTCTGACAGCTGTTTAGGTGGATTAAACTCTACCATTCACCCACAGAGACACAACACCATAGACCAGACTATGAGGGTAGTGGGGGCAAGGGCAGAGGGGGGAGGAGGGTATCATGTGGGAGCAGCGTCTGCAGCAGCCTTGACTCCTGCAGCTTCTGAGGAACGTACGTTTTGTGGCTCGGCGCTATAATTAACACAGACCCCTCATAAAAAAAGTGACTCCTCCGACTCTGAGGACTCACATTTCCCTCTAATGACACGACATCGCCTCTGCTTTCTTTTACATCCACACCCTAAATATAAGATAAAAAGACAGAAAAGAACTGTGGGATGTTTGCCAGTCAGCCCACACAGGAGTCAGATCAGTTAGAATAAAGAGGACAGGCCGTCTGGACCGGATCAGGCAAGAACTTCTGGACTTATTCTGAGACCTGGTGTTCTGGTTCATCTAACCAAGATTTTTTTGTTCTGAGCAGCAACACTAGCAGCAGCAGTACCAGCGACCACAACCACAGAAAGGGAGGGAAATAAAGGAAACCGCAGTGTTTTTTACGTGTTAGCAGTGAAGCCTCTTTCACTGCAGGACAAAAAACAATTGAGGTTTGATTTACTGGAATGTGTTTAGCACAACTTTACTCTAGGGTGAAATGACTCACATGTTCTCTGATATCATAAAGTAGTTATGTTCATATTTGACTGTAGATTGCAGCAGCTGTTTAATGGACAGCTCAGAGTTTGAAGCCTTTAAACCAGAGTCAGACTGTTTTGATCCTTTTGAAAATGCATGACTAGAAAGAAGGTCTGAGTGAAAACTGTGGTTCAGGCACAGAGGAAACGATGGAAACCAGACTGGATTAATTCCATTATGTTCCCACCACGGCTATGGGCTGGGCCCAGATAATAACTGTTATGCAGTACTACATGTTTGCTGGTCTCTGTTTATACTGGAGTCAATGTCAAACACAAACAAATGATATTTATAACTGAGGATTAAAATAAAACATGGAAAAACTGGCCAAAGGTCAGCATCAAGGATGGCTAAAGACAGCTGAGAGTAGAGGCAAAAACGGCTAAACTACACTTGAAAGTTAGCTGCAAATGATTGACTACAGGCTATAGAGGCAGTGGTGGCTTAGTGGTTTAGGAAGTGGAAGTTACCACTGAGGTGCTCTGAGCAAGGCACCGTTCCCACACAGCTCCCCAGGTGCTTAAAGCTGCCCACTGTTCACTTATATCTACATATGACAAACTATAGATATAATCAGCTAAATGTTAGCCAAGACAAAGGCTACAAATCAACCCAGGAATAGCATAAAATTAACTTTAAAAAGTTTGCTGAATAGCTACAAAAACAGACGATGTGGGTGAAGAACATGTAGGTGTGTGTCTTGGGTGTGGAATGTTCTGTGACCTGGTCCTTTGGCCCCTCCCTTCAGAATCCGACCCAGACGAAAGATGATGGCTCGTTCGTACTCCTTCACGATCTGAGTGCAGAGACAAAAAACAAATCCTTTTCCCCTTGTTTCTCCCCAAGTGAACATTTTGTTTTTATGAAGTTATTGTTAAGCAGACTCCACGGAACCAACAGTCACATGACACCAATCAAACGTCTGACCTTTATACACATCCATATGGAGAGAGGCAGCGTGATGAGCATCAGAATGACGGAGAAGATGACCAGGATCCAGGCACACAGACCGTTGTCAGTTTCTCCTGACTCCAGGGCTGGAGAAGAAAAAGATACAAAGACACAATCCTGAGCTGGAATCTTCCATCTGACGACAGTCTCTGATTATTTTTAGCTTTTTAAATAAAGGATCATATGATCCTAAAACTACTTGAGGAGCAGATCAAGTCATTGCATATTAACAAATGGGTTGGAACCATTGAAAACTATAGTACCATTTTTTTTCTTTTTGGCTCTAGAACAGTCCTAACACTTCCATTTAACTCCTTAAATGCCTTTGGAATGACGCAATCTTGGTACTTTTTCAGGTTCTTGATACCATTAGCTGCTCTGGAACCTAAGGCCCTAGCTGTCACTGTTTAAGCTTCTGGTACTGTTTCTTACAATAGAAACACACGATTCCAGTTACTGACATGGGTTTCTGGTACTTCCTGTGATTGAAGTGCACAAAATGCTTGCTTTGGTCCTTTGTTCCTGGTACTGATTACCACAGTTAAATCATCACTGCTCCATGTTTCTGTCTTGCTCCAGTCCTAATATTCCTTATCTAGTACTGACCACCTAAACCGTTAAAGAGGTTTTTAAAAGCAGGAAGTCTCAGCATTGACTCGTCTGATCCAGTCATGCAGTGCCACCAGTGAACACACACCTCCAGCCACTGCATCACACACATCCACAGCTGGGCTGAAACATGAGTGAATGAGGTTTTACATCAAATGACTAATGGATTAATGGAGAAGACCCACTATAACCCATGCTGACAACTGGTATTAGTTTCAGCTTTTAACTCAAACCCTTCCCTGGAAGAGGTCCACACCTTTGTCAGCACGTGTACAAAGTAGGCTGGAACCTACAAACGTAGCGGTCATCACATGACCATTAAACTGCTGGTGATTATACAAACAGATGCTACTAACCACCAGTGTTTACATGTTAAACCGAGGTTTGTCGCCACGTAAAAAACGAAGTAACACAAACCGGGGTCAGTTTTTCAAACATGTCAGTTCAGGCGCCCCTTAGTTTGAGAATACAGCCACAGAGAAACATGTGTGTAGATGTTTAACTTTTAACAAGCTCACTTTTATTCTGAGCGGTATGGAGTAGAGATAGTTTGTAGTGTTAAGGTGAAAAGGAGTAAATACTGTGTATTTCAAAACTTCATTGGTTGATCAATTAATCAATTGATCAATTGTCAGTGTACATTTACAGACACATATAGGAACAACCACATTTGTCCTCTGCAGCCAACCAATTAACCTATTCCTGATGAGCAGTGAGGGAGCTCCAAACCTCAGTCAATCAATGCACAGATCGATCGACGATCAGCACATCACCCATCAATGATGATTGGACTAGACTAGAGAGGCCAGGCCAAACCATGGCCCGGGGGCCGGATGTGGCCTGCTCAGCTTCTTAATCCGGCCAGTCAAATCTTTTCAAATTATATACAGTAATTTATTTATATTATCATTATACTTCTGCCTTTTCCCTGCAATACCCACGTTTCCCCAATAGATGGTGTAGAAAATGATAAAGCATTTTAGCCTTTATGCATGACTTTTACATGTCATTTATCTTAGTTCATAAGAATGCTCCATCTTTCTGCTCCTGACCCGGCCCCCTGATCAATTTTAGGACAATTGTGGCCCGCGAGTCAAAAAGTTTGGACTACACCAATGATTAGTCCCTGCACTGGTTGTTGCATTAACACAGTCACTCAAAGGAAAGCCACATCCTGCGCCATATATAATTTCAACGCCCAGCAAATATTTGTGTAGGCCACAACTGCAGATCAGTTTACTGCAGGCAGTAGGTCTACAACTGACAGGCTGACTGACACCACAGACAAATGTCAGACTGGTGATCAATTAATGCTGTTTTGGGCACGGCTTTACTGAGGTTTCAGAAATAATTCCTTCATCTTGACGATTAAATACAGGTGTTTGTTTTTATGTTCCAGCAACATACAGAAATAATTCTATGGTCATACATCTGGGGACGTTTATTTATATTAGATAGATTAATCCCCATTAATCAAAATCAGGATTATTTAAGATTAATCGTGACGAATCCACAGCTACTCTGTGATTAATCAAAATTAAATGGTTTGACAGCCCTAATAGATTTATAAACTTGGAAACCTGGAGAAATGCCAGTATGATTCGACAGACAACCTTTTCCCAAATCTGCCCGCCCCTTCCTCCTCCTCCTCCTCCTCCTCCCCGGCTACTCTCTAATCACGTTTATATAATTTACACCGCCACAAACACAAGAAAAAACATTAAACTGACTGTAAAACATGAGCTATTTACAAACTGGATAATCGACAAATCGACATTTCAAATATTTGACTCCACTGTGACCATTTACGCATGGAAACCGCAACGAGGGTTTATTAGCATTAGCATTGGCCTGTATTGGGGTGGGATTATAAACGACTGCAGGTTTTTTTTTTTAATGAAAAATGTTTTAGGTTTAACAAACAGTAAACAGCGGTCGGTGGTGACACTGTCATTTTGCATGTATTAAATAAATATTTATGGACTTTGTAAGAAATAATTTTGTTCGAAATTATTTAAGTCATCGCTAGAACGACGTAGTAACATTAACGTGATTCTTTTTTGTTTTGTTACCTGACTGACGCTCCCTTCTCCGGGCTTCCTTCATCGAATACCCTTCGTCGTCCATTGCAGCTTGAAACACGGCTGTAGCAGGAGTTTGTTTTAGTTTTTTGTTGGTTTTGTTTATGTTTACACACAGACCACCCTGCAGCTTCTGAGCTTCCCTCCCCTTACGCCCTCTCTGTTGACTCACAGGCTCTGCTCAAGTGGGCGTCGACGACAGCGGTTTTACTTGGCTGCCATTCAATTTTGGGTCTCTCTCCCCCTCTCTCTCTTTAGTAACACCCCCCACCCCACCCCACCCCCACCCCAACATACTTTCATTAACAACATTTGTTAATAACATTGACTTTATACTTTTAAGGAGCTCACCAATAATCAATAGTAACAAAAGCAGCTGATAATTATAGATATCTTTGGAAACAGGGGCGTGGCAGGAGGTGGGGTTAAAGGAAGAACAATGGCTGAAAGAATGGAAATAAATAAACAGATATAAATCGGAGCAATGAAAAAATAACTATAAATCATGTAGAAAAGGAATACAGTGGTGAAACATGCATCAATCAATCATCACCAGATACTGGGATAAAACAATGTTAAAAAACAAGGATTATGCTGATAGTGTTAATTCAATTTTAAGAAGTTGGTAAATGATAGAACAAATCCACAGGTGATACTGGGACAAAATAATAATAATAATAATGTGAAATAACTGGTCACATACACCGTTATATAGACTCTAGTGACCAGTGAATTATCGTTTTGTGCATGCTTCCCTTTTTTAAAACGTAGAAGAAGTATTAAAATAAATACAATAAAACTAACTGTGAGAGATGATTGATATGTTAGTACAGAGTTAATAGACTTCACTCAGGATACATACTGTTGTAAAACAGTAAGGATGGAGTTTGTTTGTTGAGTGATGAGTGTTTGCTCCTCTGGTCAAAGACAACAAAGACGGTGACGGGTGGAGCTAGGAAGAGTTAGCAAACTTTTCCACAGTTACTGATTGGATGTAATGTGAAAGATAGAACTCAAAAAAGATATTTTATGGATTTTAACTTTATCCAACGTCTGAGCCGTCGGCCTTCATTAACCTCCTCATTATGACTTGTACTAATAAAAAAGTCAGGTTTAAAATTAGACACACTTAAAAAAGTCTCTCCAACAGAAGTAAGGGTCTTTCTTTCTGCCGCGGCGCTGTGAGCTGGGGGTCGGTGATCGTTACTGGGCTCGGGTTCGCAATCACACATTCCAGCTCTGGAGGTCTTCGCCCACAGGAGTTGGTGGATGACCTCACAGATACCAGACAAAGCTGAGGGAATAAAAGACTCTGCTCTATGTCAGCTGGCAAATAAATTAGCCAGCACTTCATATTGGCTAATCTCAGCTGGCTATTTTTAAAATCCACGCTGTAGGATTAGTTAACAGCTGACAGACAGCCGCTGCCCAAATTAACTTTGGTTGTAATTCCACAGATAAATTCAGAATATGGAGCCAGGCCCACTCTTGAACCACGCTTTTAATCATGTACTGCAGGTGGGTCTTAGTGAGGCATCTGTCAATAATGAGTGAAATTGTTTAAAAAAATCTTATTAACACTTTATTAGAATAAGTTTGAAAGCACTGGTTATTTATACATCATTATAGACATGACATATATAGGACAGATGTTTGACAGATGATGGTCAAATGTCTCCAGTGGGACAACCCACAGACCACTGCTAACTCAAAGCTACATCTTTATTATGGCATCAATTATTATTCGCCATCTGTCCACTTAAAAAAAACAAAACAAACAAAAAAAAACTTTTGGCTAAGTTTGACACCACTAAGTTATGCTAACTGTCTTTCTTTCTTTGTAATCTTTCTTTGTAAAGTTAGCCAAGAATATTTTGGCTAACTTTTCCGAGAGAATCTTGGCTAACTTTTAAACAACGAAAAAATAGATTTCAGAAAAGTGCAGACATTACGAGTGGATTCTGCACATTTAAGTCTAAACAGATGCACATTATAAAGTAACGTTTGATCATTTTCAGTCACTCTCTGGACGGTGTCCTGTCATTTGTAGCTAAGCTAGCTTCTGTACTAGTCCAACGACATCAAACTTGTCTTCTTACATTAACAAAAATACATTTTTAAATAAATAGAAATGACTTAAAATGCGAGATATCTTTTATCTTGGAAAGGCCAAAGGTCGGGCCATGAACAGAAAGGACAAAGTATAAATAGCTTGGATTGTTGTTGCTTTTAATGTTGCTAAATTTTCCACTAAATTCTCGTACCTCCAACTAAATATTTAATCTCTGATATTTTTTCAGTGCCCAAGATCCAACCAAGTGTCACCTGATTATCTCAGTTTTTGGTAAATACTGCTTACTGATGGGGTTTACAGTGTCTCTAATCCTCTTTTAATGAGGCTGTTAGAAAATGCAGCGCCTCCTCCTGGATTAGTCACAGCACATTGACAAAGCACCATGCTGGGACCAGTGAACAGGATTGGCCGCTGTGGCCACTTAGGTCCAGAAAAGAGGACACGAAGCATGAAAAAAATAATTCCCTCCACCGCTCCACCCATCATCTCCCTGAGGAGGAGTGCACTTCATCCTCCTGCTTCCACTGAGACAATGAACCTCTGCTGGTTGGTTGACGTGAGGAGAAGACACAGCTCATGATTCCACCGTCTCAGGGCCTCACTCCCTTTTTTCACTGTCACTTAGTAGAAAACTGGATGCAGTGATTCTCGATTTCAGGCCAAAGGACACGTTACAGTCAGAATCTTCAGCTTTATTACACAAAGGTACACACTTAAAAGAATCGATCTATAAGTATGATTTATAGGTATTTAATTATCACGACCTGAAGTTTGAGACCATTTAAAAATGTGGAAACATGGAGGGAATCTGTGAAAATATCAAGGCACAGATGAGGAGTCAGTGTCGAAGAACATCATTAATACACACTCGTACACACATACTGTATACAGGACATTAGACAATCGTCCAATCCCAAACCTGTTGAGATATTGTGTTAAAAACTAAGGGGAAATAATAATGCAATTTTTGGTCAGCGAGATGAGGAGATAACAGTCAGGAAGAGCTGTGAGGTCATCACCCGTCCAGAATGATCCGTATCTCCTCCTCCTCCTCCTTCGCTTCTAAATTAGGGCAGTTATATGAAGGTTTGTAGAAGATGTTCTAATCCTTCCCTGGTTTCCCTTTTTAAACTCACACTTGTTAGGACACAGTGTGTGATTCTCCAGCGGTCACACTCCCTATTATCCACTCCTTTTACTAAGCCCTGCAGGAGACCTGGACCTCCTTATTATCTCCTCCTCATCTCTAACAACCACTCTGTCCCTCATGGGTTTTCCTCCATCCCTCCATCCGTCTCTGTCTTTCCCTGGACTAACAGCAGCTCAGCCTGGTACTGATGTGGATGGAGGTGAACCAAAGAATCAATTAATATGAAGGATAGTGAAGGATCACTGCAGTGTCGCTCTTTAACCAGGTGAGGTCATTAGAGGTCTCCACAGCTAAGCAGAAACACAAACTTAGCCACTACAACATTTGATAGGCTTTTAAAATTTAAATCTAATGTTGATATGAGCCATACTTCTGGCCACCCACGACCACCACACTCGACCACCACACCACACTAGAGCCGCCACTGGTCACTGGACACACGTCATCACGTGAATTCAAAGGGTAATTATGTGCAGCTCAAGCACTACAACACTAGGTGGCAGCATTTGCCTCCGAACCAGCAGCTCAGCGAGATGGAGCGGGTGTGTAGTCGGAGTCGGTCTCTGAGGAGGGGGCTCAGTTTACAGGATCATTGAAAAAACGTCAGCCTGTCAGAAAGTGTGTTTGCAGAAAGTCGAAATCACTGAGCTTCAGTTTCAATCATTCAGAGAAAAAACCTGCGCTGCCGCAGCCGCAGCCGCGGCCTCCAGACTGGGATTAAACTAAAGAGGAGAAGCGTTCACCTCAGATCATCGTTAACACTTGAACTCTTCATCATCATTAAAATTAAGCAGACAACAATGGAGGAGTGAATCACTAACGTATTTGTAGAGATGTTTATTTTCCTGAAGCTTCATAAATAAAAAAATGACTGAAGTTATTATTTTATTCACGCTTTTTTCCCCACAATGATCTGTTTTTTTATCTATTTAATATTTCATGTAAATATTATTATTAAAAATTAAACCATGCTATTTTTTTCATCTGTAGAAACAAGGTCAAAATATATCAGAATAATAAATATGACCCTGGACTGGAATCTAACTGATTTGGAATTCCTGTTTCAGTTATTAGACAAATGCTGTTTTTTTTTTTTTTTACCGCCGTGTGGTGTGAATTTAAATATTAAAAACGTGGAACAAGTGAAAAATGTCCATTTGTTATAACTCTCAGGGAGAAACCCCTCTTCTCCTCTTCCTCTCCAGGTTTGTGTGTGTGTTGTTTGTGTTGATTGGACGGCGTAGCTGCGTCTGTACGGTTGATGATGTCACGGTTCACTTTAGTCCCGCGACTGTTTTGTTCAGTCTGACACCAGATCAGTTTACAACAAAGATCAACGAGAACTGTGTCAAATAGGACAACATGAAAGAACCGAATATGAGCGGGAAAAAAAGAGAGTCTCATTTAAAGACGGTCGAACCCCTGGGTCAGTGGTATTTTATTTTCTATCATCTCCAGATAAACGTTGGCTACGATTCTACTACATTAAATTAAATATATATATAAACGACTTTTAGCATATTAAAGCTCTAATATTTCTGAGTTAATTCGTTGTTTTATAATTTTTTGTTAATTTTAATCTGTTTTATGCCATCTTTTTAAAAAAGACCAGGTTTAACCTAATTTTTTTTACATGTCAAAATACCCCTGATATTTCAAGGGTAAATTAAAGAAATTTGACCCGAACTCTTGATTGTTTTTAAAAATTCATTAATGAATAATGTGATAATAAAATAACATAAACTAATTACACCCCCATGATTTGAATTTAAATCCATCCACACATTGTTACAGGTCTACTGTCAGGTGTGACTCATGATGACTGACTGTGTGATTGAATAATTGAATTATTGAATATTACATATTATTAAAGGTTTGTCCAAACTTTTCCAAATTTTACGCTTTTTGGTCAGAAATATTGAGCTCACATTGATTTGACTGAAACTAAACTAAATTAACACAGTTAATGACTAATTAAGCAATGGATTGTTAATTGATTTGTTGTTGATGCTGCCAATGAGTGTGTGTGTGTATGTGTGTGTGTGAGCTAATGCTTCATCACCAACTATCTCCTTATTTTATAAGCCAAATCTTCCACACGAGCAGCAGTAACAGCAGCAGCAGCAGCAGCATCAGTAACAGCAGCAGCAGCAGCAGCAGCAACAGCAGCAGCAGCAGCAGCAACAGCAGCAGCAACAGCAGCAGCAGCAGCAGCAGCAGCAGTACCAGCAGCAGCAGCAGCAGCAGCAGCATCAGTAACAGCAGCAGCAGCATCAGTAACAGCAGCAGCAGCAGCAGCATCAGTAACAGCAGCAGCAGCATCAGTAACAGCAGCAGCATCAGTTTGATTCTGGAACAGAGTGACAGTGAGAGAAAAAGCCTGAGGGGATTTATCATCTCTGCATGAAAGAGCAAGTAGGGTCAATCATAAAATCACACCCTGTGTATGTGTTCTGCCTCTTCTCCCTTTAAATCTGACTACATTTGTCTCCAAATCTAAAAGACGGCGTGACATCAAATGGAGGAGATGAAAAAAGTCCATCATTTCCATGATGAGGATTTTGTAAATATATCAGAACAGATTATCCTGCGAAAGTCGGAAACAAGTGTGAATAAGCCTGAGACTTGTTCCAGTGGTTTTTACTTCAAGGTTCTGCTGCAGAGGTTGACAGTGAAGATGGAGGTCACAGGGGTCACGGGGAGGAGAAGTTTTAAAATCCATTTTTTTTCATGCAAATCACAAACACAGACACACAGACAGTGGAGCGAGGTGTTGTTTCCTGTGTTATTATGGAAATAATAAAAAAAAAGAAGCCAGGCTGATGCTGATGCTGAGGCTGATGCTGAGGCCGAGCCTCTGCTGCTCCTGTTTGTTCACAGGTACTGGCTGCCTTTTTTGGTATTCTGCTGCACTTCTCTAGCTGGAATGGGGTCTCGCTTCTCGCTGAATCTCTCTCTAAACTTCCAGAGGCTGCGGCGCCCACACAGCTGTTCTCCCCTGAGCTGCCGTACATAAAACATAAAAGGCCAGGCCGAATGAAAAATGCACAGAGCGCTGGAATATAATGTGCTTAATAACCTGCTGCTGCTGCTGCTGCTGCTGTCGGGCAGCAGAGAAAACAGAGAATCAGACAGAAAAGGAGAGAGAAAGGAAAGGCCTGCTGCCCTGGATAGATTCCTCCTCCTCCTCCTCCTCCTCCTGCTCCTGCTCCTCGTTCTCCAGATCCTCTGCAGAGTTTGGGTTTTGACTGCAGCCTTGGACGACTGCCTGAGCAAACATTTACACACCACACGCTCAATCCGTGGATCACATTACAAAGGCTGATTGTTCGCTAGCCTCTCGCCCTTTCACTATTTCATTGGCAGATATCGAAATCAAATGGGATTCTTCAAAAGAGGACAATCAGACAGGAGGAGACACACACACACACACACACACAGACAGACAGACAGAGTTGTTGTGCGCAGAATAAAGTAACTGCTGTGAACAAGAGCTGCATGTGTTTTAACCACACAGTCCCAGGAATATTAAGCACCAGGAACCATTTCCCCGTAGTAATTATTGTGAAGCAGGACCTGAGGCGTCAGCCGTCACCGCTGATCCTGCCCATCCTTAAGCTAATTCCTGATGTAGTTCCCTAACCTGCCACAGCAGTAACACTGATGCACACACTCCAGCTCAGTAGGGGGCAGTAATACTACTACTACTAATAATAAAATAATAATAGAAGATGAGACTACTGTGGACAGACCACTGGTCTATAAAATATTTAACAATAAAACACGACATCAACATGAATATAACAGCAGTGTATGTTAGAGCGATGAATAAATAAAGAAGTCCACATTAAATTATAATAAAAACAGTATTTTAATAAGGCATAATAAGGATGTTTAGTGTTGCTTATTTTATATACATACATATATATATATAATCCAGTGTGTGTGTGTGTATGTGTGTGTATGTGTGTGCGTGTGTTTCCTTTTAAATTAGTGATGAAGCTGCAGAGTGTCACAAACAGAAATCTAAACTAATTGTTGTAGCAGGAGTAGCTGCTCATTTACGTCTTCTTCTTCTGCTGCTGTGTCGACCCACATAGTTAATTAGTGACTCACGTGTTGCTCACACACACACACACTCTACCTGCTCCACTCACCGTACATACGTTGGTGTAATTACAAAGTTCACCAGCGTGAAGTGAAGGCAGTGGAACAGTGTGTGTGTGTGTGTGTGTTCTCTTTGGAGAACGTTGTCGTCTCCAATTACAACCCTGTAAATCTGAGTGCTGACACATCCTGGAGCCCCAGCCTGGGATCACACTCCTCTCCATCACAGCTCCAGGAAAGCCACAAATATTTACTCGGTGTGCTGCGTTTTTGTTTGGCCTGTGGGCTGAAGTGCGACGTCGTCTCCGAGCTCACACTCAGACTCATCACTGAACGGTGTAAAACTGTGGAGTGGTCCTTCAGTGCACGCTGAACAGACTGAGAGAAACGGTTCCAGTCACTTCTAACACCTGAGGAATGAGTCCATACTGGATTATGAATGACTGTGGCCAAGGAAGAAGGACAGGGAGAAGGACCCTGAGACGGTCATCGACCATCGCCCCACATGGGTTATAGAAAATATAGATACATGCCTAAAACAGAAATCTACTTTTATTGTTATTTAATTATCACAAAACCATCTATTTAAAAAAAAAACCTATTGAACACATTCCTCTTCTGGTCACCTGTGACTCCAAAACAATAGCGCTGTATGTTTCTTAAGCATTCATTTGAATCATTCTCTCAGTTATTCCCCCAGTAAAACTACTATGCAGGGTTTTTTTTATTGTTCTCACATTAGCAAAAAAAAAAAAATCGTCACAAATATCGTCAAACTTTTACTGGAGTTAATGCAACATTATTGCCTCAAAACAGATACAATTGTCATCACCCAGTAAGGACGTTGTCTTAAGTGTCTTTCGAGCCTGACCTTGTCTCAACCAATGAATTTATTTGGGGGCGGGGCTAAGATCGCTGCAGCGATCACATGGCCAGAAACCTGTTGAAAAAGTACTGGACTGATATTTGAGCCCGACAACAGTAAACAAAGTCATGTGTTAGCAATACTTCCAGTCTGAAGTATTACTTAACTGCAGTACACTCCATTGATGTACTGTAATCAAATGACCTTAAAAAGCAACTGTTTTTTTCCCAGTTCAAACCAGATGTTATAACACACACCTCAAATGCAGAATTCATTTTTGTTTTTTATACACAAACATGCAATTAATTGTAGGAATAACTGCAAGTTAAAATGTCCTCCTGATGTTATTTCTAATAATCATAAGTTTGATTAATTAAAAATTCACCCCCGACATTGGATACAGGTGTAACAGAGTAGAAAAGGCCCGGAGATTCACAGTCACTGCTACAGTGGGAGCAGGGAGAAGTCAGGAGGTGTCAGCGTCAGTGGGAGAACCACTGTTGAGGAAGTGGAAGGAGCAGGATCGTGTGTTTGGACCCTGGGGGATAAAAGGCCGGAGCTCAGGCCCTGGAGTTTTCTCCGCAGATAACCTGCTTTCAAAAATAACCAGGAGAACGAGCAGATGATTATCCTCCTCCCGTCCTCCTCCTGTCCTCCCTCTGCTCCTTCTCTCCTTCCTATTTCCCCTCCTCGTAGTCTTCCTCCTCCTTCTCCTCGCTCTCGCCCCCTCACATCGTTAGCATTTAGATAGTTGAGAGCAGAGGAGTCTGGGTAATAGGCTTTTCCCTGTCCCTGTTCCTCTCCCCTCCTCCTGCTCAAATCAGCTGAAGTAAGAGGGATTAAATCAAAAGAACAACAGTGGTGATGAAGATGATGAGAGCGGCGGCGGAGCATCACGCTCCGTCGCCTCTGAGCTCATTAACCCAGGCCTTGACAGAATTGATGTTAGAGGTGATTGGAGATTATCACATTTAGGAGATACTTCATCCCTTTATCTCACCTCCTCCTCCCTCCCTCCTCCCTCCCTCCTTCTCCCCTACTCTCTCCTTGTTCACTTTCTCTCCATTTCATCCAGGGCAGCTGCCCCAGCTTCTCCACTCTCTCAGGGGAGGAGGTGGAGGAGGGTGGATGCAGCACCAACACCAGCTCCTGTGTCTGCTTGATCTCCTAATTCTGCTTCATTTAAACTTCATCAACTCTTCCACTGGACCGGAAGCAAAGAAGAATGAAAACAGCTTGTGTGGAAACACATTTTTTTCTCTCTCCCTGTGCCCTGCTTCCCTTTTGTTCTTAGATCTGATACCAAGCTGCTGCTGCTGCTAAAGCTGCTGATGCTACAGCTGCTGAGGCTACAGCTGCTGAGGCTACAGCTGCTGCTGCACACAAATACTCTGCCTCATGAACACAGACACCTGTGTTGCAGTAAAAAAAAAGAAAAAACAACAACCAACCTACTAAGATCAGGCCATTTTTTAAATCCATCAACATGAGGATGAAAAAGAATCTGACTTCACCACCAGCTCCAGAGTCAGAGTTAAATCACATTTTAACTTTCTTTTTTTTCCTGTTTATGAAGTAATACGTTTTTTTAAAAACTATGTATTCTAAAAAAATCACTTAATTAACTACAAGTAAGAAGCTTCTGGTTTGACTAATAAAGTTAATTAAAATAATGAAAGTCTCCTTCCATCTGCTGTGTGTTATTATTTAGTAGCAGCCAAGATTCTGGCCCAGTAATGGACAGACTACGGCGTTTGTTAGCCTAAAGGCTAGCTAGCTGATGGTCACATTTTTTGCTAAAAGCTGCAAGAGCTCAGCCAATGAGCAGGTGCAAATCACCGTCGCCAAATGTTAGCTAAAGTTTTGTTTAAATTATCACAAAAAAATGTGTGTGTGTGTGTGTGTGTGGGGGGGGTACCTTTAGCCTTAGTTCATTTAAACATAAGAAACAGATCATTTTGCTGGGAGAATGCTTAGTCAGTTAAATGAAACATCAACATCAATTTTGACAAATGTTTAAATTTGTCCAAATATACTGAAAATATATAAAAGATAAATTAACGTTGTAAAAAGAGTTTAGGTTTTAGAAATGACAGGAAATATGATTTGATTTGATTTATGTGCAGATTTGTTTAATTCTGTTTTGAACCTTTTTTTCAATGTAATATATTGTTATTCTAGACGTTTGGACTTTTCACCTGACTGTCTCATGGCAATTTCTTCAATCTTAATAGTAAAATACACATTTTTAAAATATATTTTAAAAAATATATCACTTGAATTATGTTACTCTGTGAAGCCCCCCCATCCCCTGGCAGGAGCAGGCCTCCAGCTGAAACCCTGTCTGTAACCCCAGCTGAATCTGGAGCCGTCGGTGGAAATGACTTTCTGGGTCTGTTTCTGTTTCCTCGCGGCTCCTCTGTTCCTCTCTGTGACCCGTCACTGATGCTTTTATTGATGTGACTGCATTCCCAGATGTTAGTGATTAATTCAGTCTCAACAATGTGACCTGTGATTGATGACCATAAAAAATAAGAACCCTTTTTTTTTTTTTTTCTGTTCAGCCGCAGCTTAGGAGAAGTCAGGATAATCCTGCCCGTCCTGGACAATCGCCGCCTCCCTCTGCCCCCTCTCTCCTCTCCCTGTCTCACTCCTCGCTCTCTCCTCACTCTGGGAAATGGAGCATGCCCCCGTCGGCTGAGGCAGAAAATGAGATTACTGTATTTAAATGACTATGGTAATGGCGAGCATGCTGCCGGGCCCCTGTAGGATACGGGTTTTCTCCTGAGCTCATTGTTAGCAGTTTTGCAAAGTGCCATCGTCCTGCTGCAGCTCACAATGGGGGTGTCATTTAAAAGACATTTCTCTTTCTTTCTACTCCTCCTCCCTGCCTCCTTTTTTATGCCCTCGTGTTCCCTCTGTCAGCCTGCTGTACTGGTCCCCAGGAGGCCCAGAAACCACACCGGGAGTGTGTGTGTGTGTGTATATATATATATATAAATGTGTGTGTGTGTGTGTGTATATCTGAGAGCCAGCAGTCCAGACATAAGGTGAATTTATCCTTCAGTCAAAGCCGAATTGCTCACACACACACACACACACACACACAGAGACTGTGTCTGCTCTGGGAAACGTCCTGTCTGTGTCTGTAATGAAGCCTTGTTTATTGTCACTCTGGAGATCAACACAGTGTCTGCTGTGGAGGTGGTTTGTTCAAGTACAGGTTCTAACGGTACCAGATCATCACAGCTGGAACCGATTCAGTTTGTCATGAATCCGGGATTTTAGATGAAAAATGTTGCTGTAAAAAAGGCAAAAACTCACGAAAGTCAGAGTAATGAGCCGTGAAATCATAGGAAGACAGTAGTTTTAGTTGTGGGGTTTTTTTGTGGCGTTGTTACAGGACGTGGTTCAAGGTCTTGTTAGTTTTGTAACTGGTTAACAGTCTAGGTTTTGGACCGACCCTGATCTGAATTCTTCTCAGGTTTGTTGTAAGTGTTTCTAGTTCAGGTCCTTTACTTCCAAGGTGGGGGGCGGGGTGCCAGGTGTGGACCTATTGTAGGGAGAGGGGGTAGAAAAGCAAATGAAATTCACTTTGAATATTTTCTTTATTTGTGAAAGAGTGGGGAAATTGCAAAAATAAAATAGTAACTCAATAAACAAAACATGAGTGGGGGGTGTCGACAATAAGCCCATCTACAAAGGTCCGCTTTAACAAGTGAAAAAGTTTAGGAGACCCCTTTTGTGAAGTCATGTGACGTCTCCTAATAACTTTTAAATGTTTTTTTCATGTTTAATTTGTTGCAATAAAACTGACATTGTTTTGAAGGTCGACCAGAACTTCACAGCTGCTGCAGGTTCCCTGGAGACAAAGGCTCTGGACATACAGCACCTTATATTGGACACATGTTTAGGTCAGCTCCGTCTGTAGCCTCTGTGCTGACTGCTGCTACTAAAGCTGCTACAGTAACTTTGACGCTACTGTACTCACGACCAGTGGACGTTTGTGGAGGACTGTCGTCCTCTGACACAGTACATACCTCCAGGCTGCTGTTTGTTCCTGTTAGCTGTTTTTAGCTCATATGCTAAAGGCTGTGCTACAGGAGTGTGACGTCAGAGACTGTCTGTTCACTTCATGGACGTCTCAGTGGAGAAACATTACTGCATATATCGCTAATAGTACTTGATGGGACCCACTCTTGTCATTCACAGCCAGCACGTTTACTTTAACCACAGCCTGAGGCAAAAGTTTTCAAACAAAGGCGATGTCTCAAACTTTTTCTTCGTCTTCTTAAACATGGGAGGAAGGTGGACGCAGGTGCATCCAGAGAAGAATTTATGTGTCTTTAAAAAAGAGAAGTGTGGATTCTAGCCTTAAAAACAAGTGAGGAGGCCAAAGTAAAAAAAAAGAGGGAAACAGATGGAGGGAGCTGCAGCGCAAAGACGCAGCAGAAGAAAGAAGGATTCGCTCAGAGGGACGGCAGGACGCCGACTGCGAGCTCTGATGTTACTGCTGCTTTTTTTCCCTCCTCAGCGTCACAAAGCACTTCATCATAGGTGGGTTTTTCTCCTGGTTCTCTCCTCCTCCTCCTCCTCCTCCTCCGCGACCACCATCCCTATGCACTGTCCCTCTCTGCCTCACAGGCCCCCCGCCGCAGGCCTGATCTATCGGTTTTCAGCAGCCGGTGAAACGATAAATCATTGGAATGGAGGCCGGTGATGATTAGGTTGCGGGTGTAGAGAGAGAAGGAGGGAGAGAAGGAAAAAGGGGACGGATGGATGGGAGGAGGGGGGCGCAGGGGGGCGGAGGTGGGCCCCGGCAGTTGGGAGCCCGCTGCCTCAGACAGGTTACTGATGGTGTTTGTTTCTCCGAGGCCTGTACCTGTGCAGGGGGCAGATTCTCCTGGGTGTTACATAAAGGAGCTATGGGTCTGCAGGGGCCGCCGCCGCCTCCAGGACACATAAAAAGAGCTGGAATTACCCCGAGCTGAGATATATATACCATCCACCGCACCATCGCTTATTCGCACCGAAAGCCATTATATCAGCGCTGCTCCTGAGACGACGACCACAAAGCGGAGCAGGACGAGGAGGAGGAGGAGGAGGTGGAAGAGGAGAAGAAGGAGGAGGAGGAGGGCAGCCCATGGGAGGAGGAAATGTAGATGAATACTGCTGCATATTTTAGCACAATTAAAACTTCATTTGTCTAAACGTGTGGACTTTAGCCTCATTTAAGCCTGGGAAGATTTTTAACAGGAGGAAATTAAAGAGAGTGACCTGCAGAGAGAGAGAGAGAGAGAGAGAGAGAGACTGGGAGCTCAGCTGCTGAAAAAAACAGTCGCTGTAAGAAGCTGTGTGACAGTCAGTGGTTTAAACAGACCGACTTTAACACCGGGTCACAGCTGAAGATTATTATTATTATTATTATTACTGTAACAGAGAGACTGAGGAACATGGACGAACAACGATGAAGGATCACGTGACAGACGGAGGAGAGGAGTAAGTGAACAAATGATGATGGACAACAATACAACAACTTCATTGAACTTCATCAGTACTAATGTGGAAAGTAGAAAGTGAACTCCTTGTCACTGTGACACAGCTCACCACTGAACACAACCAAATGTGACCTCTGTTTTTAACCCATCACCAAAGTGAACAGTGGGCACAGGTGCCATGTTCAGAGCACCTCAGTGGTAACTTGGCAGCTGGCGGACTCGAACCTGAACCCCTCTGGACCCAAGTGCGCTTCCTTAACCACTAAGCCACCACTGCCCCAAAGTGAGGGATTAAAAACAAAATACCACAGATCTTACTGCAGCAGGTAGTGTTTAGACAGGAAGTACAGGAGAGTGTACAGTGTGTAGTGGATATTTAGTACTGTTGTATGTACTAGGATGTATTGGTACTACTGCTAATCCCTCCACCGTGGAACCACCATCGTCATATAAGGAGTAGACAGGTATGTGTCAGGCTAATTAGACAATCAGTTGAGGGCAGCATTGAAGCTGGAAGTTGAAGAGTACATGTTTAATGAACTCCAGTAGATACGACTGCAGGTTCACTGGTGTGTAGATGGTACAACAGGTAGGAAGTCCAACACCAGACAGGAAGTCACTGAGGCTTGGACAGAACAACAGGATGCTGTGATGAGTCCAAGTGAAAGACACTCTTCTGGGGCCGTCCCATGAAGGGAGCCTCCCAAAGAAGAAGATGACGAGGACAAAGACAAGTACCGTTCAATTCCAACAGTAGAAAGAGCAGAACAGCATTTGATCTGTGGACATTGGTCTGTGAACACCAGTAAAAGAGACCTGCAGTGAAATGTGGAGAGAACAGAGCAGACTCCACCCAGAGGGTGGAGGGTGGAGGTGACATCTGAACCATAGTTAGGCCTCATTTAGTCCAACATGTGTGTGAGCTCCGTTTCCTGTCAATTACACACAGGAGCCCTGCTCCTGATTATAGAAATACTGAGGCAAAGTGTTGATGAGTTTGTCTGCAGCCCGAGCAAAAACTGGAATTTATTGCCTGGTTGACAGAGATTTGCCCGTTAAGTGCGCGGTGGCCTGTCACCTTTTCTCAGGTTTAACAAATCTCCCACAATGCAACTGCCAGCCTGCCGCCATGTCTGCAGCGCGAGAGTCAGGGAAAACATAAACAGGATGATAATGAACAAGCACGGGATGTGCCACAACAACACCCCCCCACCCCCTGTCTCTGACACACACACACACACACACACACACACACTCTGTTACTGTGTGTTTCATCAGCGTTTGGAGGCGGCGTGGCGGCAGCAGCAGCAGCAGGAGAAATCCTGTCTTTGGAGCGTCGGAGAACGGAGGGTTGTTTGTTTGTTTAAGTTAACACACACACACACACACACACACACAGGAAGGTGGTGTTGTTACATGTGGTAGCAGCAGATCTCTGTCGTCAGCCTCACCGACATCACCAGGACTGACAGCCACGCCGCGGTCCACGCCGTCTTCAAAGAGAAGAGTGAAGGAAGAATCAAACACAGAAGAAGAAGAAACTGAAGAGCTGACACTTCATCATCACTGTGGTTCACTGATGGACGCAGCTCCTCTTTAATGACATCATCACTGTGGTCCACTGACGGACGCAGCTCCTCTTTAATGACATCATCACTGTGTGAATCAGCTCTTCTTCAACTCTGTTTGTGTTTGAACTTTTACATTTTTATTCTAAGGATCAGTAACATTAAATTAATTCTCCTGTAAACTCGTCTGAAGAACACTCAGACTAATGTGGACGGAGCTCTGCTGCTCCTCTGCAGCCGGATGTAGAAGAGGAGGAGAAGGAGATCCAGAGAGAGGGAGTGTGTGTGTGTGTGGGGGGGGACTAGGATTACAGAGCTGATCCTGCCATTCATCCCAGCTCTAAACAGAGCCCCCCGTCTTCCCTCCCCAAACCCTGCTAATTCCCTTTTGATGAGGCGTGCTAAATAAATCCCATTTCCACGCCTTTATTCCCAAACCGCCTCCTGCGGCGCAGATCAGGGACGCAGATTTGAGGAACTTCTGCTGCCGTTTGGAGCCACAATGGAGCGTGTCTGTGTACGAGCGCTGTGCCGAGCCATCAGACTCTTTATGCTGTCACCCCGACACATGTCCAGCGGCCCACAAACGCACACACACACCACACGTACACGCACGCACGTAGGTGCACAGACCGAGACACACGGTTTCCCCGTGTAGCTGCTCGACGGTCTGACCCTGATGAAAGACCTGACGCAGATGAAACCATAACGACGACAAGAGAGGCAACACGCAGACAGACAGACAATTTATCGTAACTATAATCGAATGACAAACAGGAAATCAAGAAGCAGCTGAAGCAACTGATGGAAGAAGAATTACTTGGAGACGGAATAATAAATAAAACAAATAGATGTGGGAGAAGAGAATAAATAAATGGGAGAGACGACAGCAGCGTAAAACAACAGAAGCCGTAAAAATAAATAAGACAGACAGATATATACACAGGCAGAAAGAAAAAGACGGGAAAAAAAGCTGTAACAGAAAATATGAAAATATGATGGTGGAATGATCAACAGAACCACAGGTCGAAGAACCGGACAGAACCAGACCCAGACCCAGACCCAGACCCAGACCCAGACCCAGACCCAGACCCAGACTGCCGTCACACTGCACACACTTCTGATCTCTGACTTTTTGTAACTTGTTCAGATGATCATTTAAATGTGACCTCCATCAGACTGTGTTGTAATGGTCCACGACCCTGACACACGTCCTGACGTCTCACACACGGCACTTTGTATTTACAGACCTTCATATGGATCACACATCAGTTACCAACCTTTGACAACCAATTTGACCGTGTTGTCATCCACCTGAGAGGCCGTGGGCCACAGAGAAGGAGGGTCTGTTGGAAAACACAGACTCTGAATTGAATTAGGAGTGTGTTTAAGACTGACCCGGATCTGACTGACGGAATACTTTGCTAACAGACGGTGGATTTAAGGGACGTCACTAAAGCTGTCTGCACTGACTGTGAAAATTCAAACATCAGAATCAGAGTCGACGTCTCAGATTGGAGGATGACCAAAAACACGGATGAGTGGTCCAATGGGATGCATTTGTCAAACGACAGGCTGATGGGCCAAATCTGGCCCCCCTCATCATATTAGGTTGTCCACCGGACCTCAGCTTAGAATAGTCTATGGTAGACAGTCCACAGTAATGGTAACTGGATGGGTTGGATGCAGTGGTCAAATCCCATTCATAATCAATGGCAGTTAATTTACAATTCTAATTCTAAGTCCAATTTTACTGTATGTTTGATTTAAAACAAAAAACCCAGTCATTTCAGTCTGTTCAAATACAATATTTCCACACAGTAAATCTTATTTCTGCTTGGCCCGCAGATTTGACTGTGGTTCAGATTTTGTCCTCTTGAGTAACTGAATTGGACACCATGGAGAAATAGGAGCCCGGCTACAGCAGAAATCACCAGAGTTGAGCTGATCACAAACGTTTAATCATTTAAATAATTTTTAAAGAATGTGAAATGAACCATTGCAGTGGGAGTCCTTCAGTGATTCAGTGTCATTGAAGTAGAATAACTGATGAAATGACAGAACAGTTGACTATTTGTTTTTGGATTGTTGTGGTGACGTGTGTCTGTTGTACAGTCAAAACCACAACAGTGAAACAGAACAGTGTTGTCTCTGACTGATGGAGTTATAGAGAGAGAACGAGAGACTGAAACTAAAATAAAAAAATAGTTTATAAAAAAGGGCCGGAAAGAGAACAGTAGGTGGTGGGTTAGAGATGGATGGAAATAAATAAAACAAACAAAAACAATAAAGAAGAACAGTTTTATAAGTTCTGTGACATGGAAACTGTACAAGATGAATGGACGAGCTGGTAGTTAGGCAGGTGTTGGTGCCCAGTTAGAAACCCAGTCAACATTTAAATAGCTACATAAATATGTAAACGCACAGATATTTACTTGGTTAGATAGCTACACGGAAAACACACACACACACACACACTAACATTCACTGTGACACATTTCTCCATGTAGTTACACCTGAGTTCTGCCTGATTCCTTTTTGGAGGCAATTTCCAGGACAAATGCTGGACATCATGTCAGATACTTCAGGTTCCTGTGGCTGTGGTGTGAGAGGACACCGCAGCTCTGTATGTGTGTGTGTGTGTGTCCCATGGTGTGGGCCCTCCCGCTCTCTCATGCTGAGCCCCAGCGCTGGGCGATGACGCTAACAAGCTGGTGGCTGAGAGCAGTGGTTATTAATGGACAGCAGCTGCAGGTACGAGTGCAGGCAGACAAAGAGTCATATATAATCATAAAGTCATAACAAACGAGCTCATGGAAATGAGGAAGCAGCCTCTTCAGGCTGCAGCCCACAGAACAGGGACACGAAGAGACAAAAAAGACAAAAAAAAAGAGAAAACACAGTCAGGTTTCCTCCCACTTCAAATGGCTGAACTCTGACCTGTGAGCGTGGACGTGTCAGAGAGGGTCAAACCTCAGAGTGACCCCCAGAGTGACCCCCAGAGTCCACCAATCATTTTTCTGCCCCTGACCTGCAGCACTGTGCAACATAGAAACATGTCACTGTTGAAAACAAAATAAAAGTAACTCTGATTATTTCAATAACATTCCTCTAGGTTTTTGTACACATAACATTTGTATTAAAAAATGTAAATAAAATACTTGTATTTTTTAAAATCTAAGAATATTTTTGCATTCATTTTTTTATTTTAACAGCGCTGAAAATGCTGATTTTCTGATCATATTAATAAATTGTTAGTGTACATTTGTAGCATTGTCTAGTTGTTTACTTTATTTTCCATCTTGTTTGTTCAATATGAAATATTTAGTAGTTTTTCTTGCTTGTTCATAACATGAGCCAAAACCTGGTTACTTATTGTTGACTTTTCCACCTAGACTTTAAGATTTTATTAAGATGACTGCAGTAACGCCTGAGTCTTGCACTGACGTGGGTAAACTTCTCCTCTCCGTCACCTCCGTTACACAGGCCTCAGCTCATGATATGATCCAGGAAAATGGCTCTATTTTGTAATTAAAAAAAAAAAAAGCAAAGATGATTATGAGGGAAGATTAAAATGCTGCACATCCTGCTCATCTGCAGCAGGCGGGCTTATCCAGACACATGCTTCCAATTAGCTGGGCTTCTTCATGTAAATGCTTCATAAATTATCCTCTGCCCTGGGATTAGGTGCTCATAAAGAGAGAGAGAGAGAGAAAGAGAGAGAGAGAGAATGAGAGCATGGAAAAAAACAGCTTTAGAGTTAGTCTCCTGGTAGCAAACCAGGGGACAGTTAGAGGGTCTGAGGACAGCAGGAGACGCCGCTCCATTAGGGCAATCTGAAAAGTGTCAGCTCACAGAAAACTGTCCTCTCTCCTCAACACACCTCCTGTTGCCATAACTCGCTGCGATTAGCTACAGTAGTCCTGGTACAGACACCAGAGCTAACATTAGCTACAACAGTCCTGGTACAGACACCAGGGCTAACGTTAGCTACAACAGTCCTGGTACAGATACCAGAGCTAACATTAGCTACAACAGTCGGCTTTTTGTGACTGACAATTAACCGTCGCTCTTCATCTCAGTGTTTTATTATCAGTTTTAAGAGAGAGGTTTTTCTATTCTGTTGTGTCTGTAAACGTGACGCCATAAGAAAGATGCTGAGACTCGGTGTCTGGAGGCCAAACCTGGCCCTTCAGAGCTCTGTCAGAGTGAATGCTGCAGAGCAGCTGTTTGTCAGAGAAGACGTTTTAAAAGCGAGTGGAGCTGAGTCGCAGCTCGTGCAGCGTGACAGACACTTGTCCATGTAGAAGCTCGACAGAAACTCTCAACAATACTCTGCTTTACTGTCCATCACTGAGACGCTGAGCAACACTGGCTGTCACTGATACATGTAATATAAATGCAATCTCACTCTCTGCTCTCTGATATCCACACACACTCTGACACACACTCTCTGCTCCTCTCACACACTCTATTACTCAAAAGTACACTCAGATTAAACCTAAGCCTTGCCCAGCGGCAGCCGCTAACCCCAGATCTGGCACCAGATGGCGCTACGTCGCTCAGTGCCAGGAGATAATCGGGACAGATCGGCCTGTATTACTGAGCCATTATCTTCTAATTATTCTGCTGCGGTGCTCTGATCCTGCCGTTTGTGTTAAAGAGGAGGCGCAGGGAGGCTCTGGACCTCCAGGCTGCTCCTCCAAGAGAGAAGGAGAAGGGAAGGATGAGGATGAGGAGGACAGGACGGGACGCCGTCCGTCTGCACCTGTTCATCAAATCCCTCTCACTCCTCAGAGGAGAAGAAAGAGTTCCTCCAAACTGCTCCTCCTCTCCTTCATGACTCCTTCAGAGGTGGAGAAGAAGAAAGAAGATTGCTGTCAGCTGTTGTCAAGACTATTTTGCAATATTTTGTCAAATTTTTAGCCGTGTACGAACTAAACTTGTGTTAGAACTCTGCTAAATATAAACATTTCAAATATCTTTTGAAGGAGACATTCTTTACACTTTTGTCTTATCCTGACACTGGTTTGTTCATGTCAGTTCAAGGTCATTTTCAACCAATATCTGACCCTGATGTTTTGATGGACAGAGGTGGAAAAGCTCTGTGGGTGAAAAAGAGCATCATTTAAAAAACAGAACCTAATGGACACATGTGACCTGTGTGACTTAAACCACCAGTGGGTTTTTTTCCGTGTTCTACTGACGACTCAATAGAATGTGATTAGGAAAACAGTTCTAGTCATTTGTACTGAGTCTGTAAATAAACCTCCTCCTCCTCCTCCTCCTCCTCCCCTCCCTGTTCCCCCCTGAAGGATAGCAGTAAGTGCACACAGGCATATGGCTCACCATGTGCTGAGTCCCACGTGCACACTCTTAAGCGCGTTTCTACCCTCAACATCTTCGCTTAATTATCAGCATTTTGTTCAGCATCCTGCTCGTTTGCATATTAATATGTGTCAGCTCTGTGAGAGGATGAAGGCACTCAGGAAACGCTGTAAAGGGACAGGATGTGTTTTATTCTGTCGCCGCAATGTCAGATCGTGACTCTCAGGGTGACAAAGGATAGTTCTGCTGAGTGTGCTGTTGTGAAACAAACACAAACTGGTTTTTAGTTGAAAAATAAAATAAAATAAAACCGGCATGCTTGTCTGCTAGAGCGAAAGAGGGGCACGGGCCCACCGCTGCCTCTTGTGGTCGAATTGTGTCAACTAGACAGATCTGAACAAAGGATTTCAAACAGTGATGTCACTGGGAGTGTACGAAAATATCGCGATATTTCATTTCATGATACTGTATTGATATTTTACAGCACTCAAATTGAGTTTTTTATTAACATGCAAATATTCATGACGTTGGTTCATTTCTGTGTTGCATTTAAACCACCAACCGCTAACCCGTTTTACACGGACTGAAAATATTTCCAAGTATTTGAGACTTTGAGTCAAACAATCTAATGTTTTTTCAATTTTCTATCCAAAAAAATCTTTGATTTCTTCTTGAACAATTAAAAACGTAGATCCTTCTGTTCCAATTTTAATAACCTGATAACCTGTTTACCATGTAACATTGTGTCTACTAAGCTGACTCTATGAGGTTTGGTCTGTGAGCTAAAATTACCAATTTAAATTTAATCTAATGTTATTTTTTTTTAAATCTGTTCTAAAAACGTGAATCATTCATTTATGTAATATTGTTGAGCCTCGTTACCAACAGGTCCATCTGTTCCCTCTCCGGTTTATGCAACAAAATGCTTCATTTGTGCTTCAACGTTGCTCAGACTCATAATATTTGAACAGTTTTTCCGTTCTAACCACCAGGTCCTGCCCTGTTCACCCACTGAAAAGACAACATGCTCTGTGTTGTTCGCCGCTCGGCCTCTCTGAGCAAAACGTACACGTCATAAACCTCGGCGCGGCACCGTTGATCGATCTCCGGGGCCCACAGGCCGCACAGCGAGGGCATGTACATGCAAATGAGAATAGCTAAATACCACTGGGGGGTGGAAGAGAGAGGCAATCACTTCAGCTGACACAGGAAGGAGGGAGGGAGGGAGGGAGTGGGATGTTGGGAAAACACGGGGGTCATATATCCACAGGGAAATTTTTATGCAGAGAAATAAAGAAAGGAGGTTTAATTGTAGGAGACGCAGCGAGAGAAGGGTTTATAGTCGGGAAAATAAAACAAAACAACAAAAAATAAGAAAAAATAACAGATTTATCTGCTGAAAATTCTCTGGTTTAAAACCTACAGTTTAAACTTCATCTGGACAAGAGAGTTAAATGTTCAGGAGGGTTTCTGTCACCGACAGCACTAATACTGTTGTTTTCCATGAGTCACAAAAATCAACAAAGTCAACCAAAAAGCTACAATTTAGCCCCAAACAATAAAATTACTTTTTTTTTTTTGGTAAAATGACAAATACTGATACAATAAGCCATAATAGCATCTGCAGCTAAAGATGATCCAGAACAATGGGCCAAGGAAGGTCGACAGTTTATCGACAATTTGGCTAAAGTTTTGTTTTAAAGTAACCAGTAACAGATAGGTTAAAGTTATCTTACAACTCTAGCAGTAATTGCTAAATGTTAGCACAAAGATACTTAACAAAAGCACTCTTTTATCAAAGACGATACCTCAAAGTGATACCTAAAACATAGCAAAAAAGTTACTGTTTACCTAAAAGAAAGCCACAGCTTGCAGGTTATAAAAAAATAAAACAATTACAACCAAAAGATGAAATTAGCTGATAGTTACTTGGTTTTATATATCAGAAATAGTTCCAACTCCTGGGCTAATGTAAAGACCATAAATTAGCCACCAAATCCTCATAATAGGCTAACGGAACCAACAACTGTCACCAGCCTTGATGACCGTCAGTGGGCCAAACCAACATATTTGACAGTATCAGCCGATCCACCCCAGTCTGAGTCTGGTCCAGTTTGTGTTTTTGTCTTTCTAACCGGCTCCACCTGTGCAGCTGCTGCTGCAGCCTCTGCCTCTTCAGAGCTGCAGTTCAAAGCTCAGATTAGTTGATGGAGTGGATTGTTCTGAAGGTGACGTCACTCCACCAACAGTGGACTTGTTATTTGTCCTCATTGTGTCTTAATGAAGAGTGAATGGAGCAGCTCGGAGCAGATTATAGACTCCTCATTGTTGCTCTGCTCCTCCCGCCGGTTCATGGCATCAGCGTTAAGGGTCAGGATTTACTCAGCCTCCGACTCAATCCTCGGGATCTTTCCCAGAGAAGTGAAAAAGAGCTTCTTAATCATCTGCCTCTTCATCATCGTCTTCCCATGATCCACTCCTATCAGTCTTTTGACCGCCGGGCTCCTCGTCCTCTCCCTGCTTTTCTTCTGCCGTGTTTGTGTTTGGGATTTAGTCTAAAAGTGGCCCCCGATCAGCTGACCTGACCCCGGATCAGCTCTGAATGCTTCAGGTCTTAGCTGCTGCCTGACGTACATTTTAATCACAGCTCAGAGACCTGCCACACACACACACACACTCTAGAAACCACACACTATGTGGAAACCACACACAGATACACACACACCAATCAGAGGGATGACAGAACAGTGAAGTGAACGGATTATCATTTAGAGTCGGCTTAAAAAGGGGTGAAAAAATTAAAGCACATTGGCGGATGTTAGCCAGCGGTTGATCAAATTTGTTATTGACTAAGGTTTAAAACGAACCCTGTTTTCTCCCCTCATCAATGAACACAGAGATAAAATGAATAAAAAGAAAATCAAACAGAGAAACAGAACTGTTCCACGTCTGTCTGTGGTGTAGAACCTTTGACAAGGTTCTCACACCTGAACAGGTTCTTCTCTCATCTTTGACTCTAGACCTCGACCCAAACTGATCAAAGATGGGATTTCCCATCAGGCATTGTGGTTACACTCAGACAGGGACTAGTCCTGAGTCTGCAAAGACAAAAGTGATAGCTTTTCTCTTTGTTGTTCTTCCTTTTCCTCTCATCTTCTTCACTTATTTTTCTTAATTTCTTCTGTCTTCTCTTCCTCTTCCACCTCCTACTTCTCCTCCTCCCTATTTCCCTCGTTCTTCTTCAATATCTTCTTCATTTCCATTTCTATTTATTGTCTCCCTCTCTTCTTATCGTTATTCTCCTTCTCTTCTTTTCTTCCTTTTTTTCTTCTTCTTTAACGTCCAGCCAGTGTTTTAGTCCTAATCCACATCAGGACTAGAGACAAAATTCCAGAGTGATGCAGATGTTAAAGGCCGTTTTCATCTGAAGCCTCACTGTTACTGCTGCTGCTGCTGCTGCTGCTGCTCTCACCTGTTGATCACAGCTGTGTGATGTTTAATGAGCAGAGACACAGACAGACATCACACATTTACTGAGAGCAGATGCAGTCGAGTTTGAACCAAACTCAGTTTTCACAGTGTGTGTGCTCATGGTTTCCACCGTTGGGTTTCACTGATGTGTTGTGTTGGCTAACACTTAGCTCAACTCTAACTACAAACTTTTTTTGGGGTGTTTTTAGTCAGCAGACCCAGCTTTTACAGCCTACTTTGGGGCTAACTTTCAACAATATTTTTAAATGTTTGGCTTACTTTTAGCTCTTCTGTGCTATTTCTCACTGTTTGGCCAACTTTGAGTCATTTTACTCCGTCGTAGGAGGCAGATTGGGCGTCTTTAGCCTATTTCCCGTCGCTCATTTCCCGTCTTTTGTCCCATTATTTTCTTTTAAACCCACTGCTCGTTTTCTTTTTCCCTCTCCTCTTTCTTTCCTCACCCTCGGCTGTCTCCCTCATTCTGCGGGACTCAACTTTTCTTTAAGCAGTCTGAGTGTGTGAGTGAGTGAGTGAGTGAGTGAGCGAGCGAGTGAGTGAGTGAGTGAGTGAGTGAGCACTCTGGAGGCAGTCAATACCGTATCAGCTCCTGCTGATCGCTGACACCTTGACGTCCTTGACAGCGAATTATTACTTTTTCATGACGCAACTGGCTGCAATTACAGCAACATCTTTGCTGCTCCTGCAACTGTCAGAGGGTGTTGATGGTGGTGGGATCCTGGAGGAGCTGAGACATCAGTCTCTGAGTCCCTCCCAGATCTGTGCCCAGACAGACAGACAGACTGACAGACGACAGGAGGAGCAGGCGGAGGAGGAGGAGGCGGCGGAGGAGGCTGAGGGTTACACATTCAAACATGCCCTAAGATTCAGTAAATATCTGCGTTCTGCTCAAATTCCTTGTGTGGCAGAAAGACTCGGGGGTTTGTTTAGAGGCCTGTTGACTGACAGAGAGAAAGTGCCGCAGTTTTGTTGTTGTTGTTGTTCTGCAGATGCAGGTGGAGCGGGCTTCATGTCTGCTGCCGCTGCTGCCGCTGCATAAACAACTGTGTTTGTGTTGTCATGATGAAACACACTCCGAAAACCCTGTAGGCCTGATTATAAAGTTTAACCACGCGCTTTAACAACAATGAGAGGGAGGCAGAGAGAAAACACAGCAGGAAAAGCTCAATTAAGACTTCAGAGTGTCAGTGTTTCCCTGCAGCCACGCAGCAGAAGAAGAGGAAACTCAAAGACAGAAGGAACCTGTGATGATGACGACGATGCTGCTCACCTCTGTGAACACAGACACAGGCGGGGGAGGGGTGGAGGGTGTGTGTGTGTGTGTGTGGGGGGGGTCTTTACCTACCTGGAGGTGGATGTTGCCTCATGTCTCTTTGTGTCTTTGCTTTGTCCCCAGGTTCTGGAGAGATGTGAGGGTGAAGGTGTGAAGAAGATGACGATGGAGGAGGAGGAGGAGGACAGGGAGAAGAAAATCAGAAAAAGTATGAACTTACATCTTTAAAAACAATGTCCCTTTGCCATTAAAACAGTTTCAGGGCATTTGAATCATTTTCAGGGCAATTTCATGAAAAGTCACAACTATCTTTACAAAACTTTTAGCTATTTCTAGGCTAACATTTAGTCCATTCCACAGCTAACTTTAAAATACTCGTTTGCTTGGTTAGACCTATAATGACGTGGTTGCAGAAGTTTACCAAAAACCAATTAGCCAATGAAAAACAGCAGCAGCTTTACACCAGAACCAGCCCTAATACCAGAAGATCTTAGAAAGTAGTCCAGTGGCCTAGATGTTAAATGATAAGAGTGTTGTTGGTTCAAATCCCAGACTCTGCAGACCTGTGTTCTGTTGGGCCAGCAACCAAGACTTTGCCCCACAAGTGCAGAACACAGATTTGGATGTGTGCATATTCAGAATAACAAATAAAGTGGTTAAGATCCCACAGACCACAGAGAATAAATATGGAAGAACAGTGAGGTCACACAGACATGGACGTCTTCAGAAACTGAGTAGACAGAAGACAACAGGTCAGTAAAGCTTCCTGTCTGACTGTTGGTCAAACTTATTTTTTAAGACTTTGAACGCACCACACAAAATAAACACACACAAATAAAAAAAGATGAAATTATTTCTCTCTTTAAACGTTATAAAAGCAACGTTATTGTAATTTCCTTACTCTATTACGTTTACAACAAACAAACACGTTACGTTTATATAATTAAAAGAAGTGAATTGGCCCAATTGCTCTTTGTCAACGTCAGATAACCCTCGGTTATGTCAATTAAATATCCTTCACAACAAACTAACACTTTCTTAAGAAGCTATGAAACTTGTTAAAAGTTACATGGACACTGAAAAACACCTGAAAAAACAAACCTGGTGCCTTCCTCAGCCAGCTACTTAAGAAAATCAAATCGCCGTCGGTCTCATACGTCACAAACACGTCCACAAACACATTTAGGATCGGACTCCCTTATTGTTTCCCGTTTCGACTCTTTCAAAATAAAAGTGCCGTCTTCCAAATAAAGGCGGAAAAATAATAACCTGGCTTTGAGACATTAGTACAAAATGAACAAATAAACAGAAAACAGAAAACAACACACCCAAGGTAATATTACCGGTCATTTACAGTCAGAGAGGCTGCAAGGACCCCTACAGGAAATTAAAGGAACTACAGCAAGTTTCCACGAGAACTATTAATGGGAGGAGACATTATATTGACTTGGGGTTCCTTTTACAGATGTTTATTAACAAAAAAGAACTAAAGCACTGTAGGTTTTACTGATAAACAATACATAGTGTAATACTGACCAGTTCTGCCTGCTCCTCAACCAACGGCAGAGTCATCCCCAAGAAGCAATCTTCATAGTCAACAAATATGATTCTTCAACATAAACGTCTCATAAACCACATACGCACAGCTGAAGATGAAGCATGGAGGTATAATCAAAGAAACAAACTCACAGGTAACCACTACAGGTGCTCCTCCATCTCTCTGTGGTTGGGTTGTCTTTTGCGTGCTGACCTACAACGACCCTTGTCCAATATCTTGAAAGGCGCCTTGGAAATCATAAGGCCAAGAGTAGCATGGTGACCAAGACACTAGAGTGGAGGATGATGTTAACATTCACATCCCTTTCTTCTTTATGATTATATTTGGCTTTTTTTTTTTGACAAATATTTGTATTTGTTGGGCTATATTGTTGTTTTTTAACAGAATGACTTTAACTGAAAGATTTTAAATGACCTAACTCAAATTTTTAAGTTGAAACAACTAATAACATTTTACAGTGTCCAGGTCCACAGGTCCAGCAGAATGACTTTGGTCTACTTCTCTGCTTTAGGTCAGAGGGAGACACGATGATGATTTTTCTGAGTGGTAT
>NC_024320.1:5169728-5173392 GCF_000523025.1 Cynoglossus semilaevis
CCAGTCCTTCTCCTCCTGCCTCTCCATCATTTCCAGGACTCTTAGAGAAACATTAGTTTGTCCTGTTTAAACCCACTCTGCTCTGACGTATGAAGGTAACGACACCTCAGTGAGATGGAGCTTTTCTCCAGCCCTCTGCGTGTTTTTACTGCTCTTTCTCCTTTTTTTTACCCATATTCCTCTTCAAGCACAGCCCTGCACCTTCCCTCTCTCCCCTACTCCCTCAGGTCTCCTGCTCTCCTCTTCTCCTCTCTCCTCTCCTCACCTGCCCTCCTCCCCCTCCTCTCTCTGGTTTTCTTGTGTTGTCAGACACAGATTTATTCTGCCTCTGATGCGTGTAGAGCACAGGAGTGTGAGTGAGTGGGTGGGGGCGGGTGGTGGGCAGGGTCAGTGTGTGTATGTGTTTGTGATGCTGATGCTGATGGTGTGTGTGTGTACAATAAGAGATAAGATCATGGCTCCCTGGGGGCTTGTTTGGCCCTGTACCCGATCCATCAAACACCAGCTCCAAGTGCCAAGGTCAACTCTAATGAGCATTTTCTGGGGTCTTATTCTCCACGCTGAAACCCGCCTGCCTCCATCACACACACACACACACACACACACACACACACACTGAGCTCGGACACATACCTGCTTCACTGCAGTGAATCCCTGGTAGACATTTTACCCAGGAATCAAAAGGATGCTCTGTTAGAGAAGGACAGAAAGACCAATTTCTCAGAGAAAAATGACCTGAGATGAGTGATGTGCACGTCATGTGTGCACGGGGAGCAGACCTGAACCACAGAGGAGCAGGCACCAAAAAAAAAAAAAAAAACCCCAGCAGAAACCAGTCAGGATCCAGCCCTGTGTTCACTGTGTCCCAGAAAAATCCTTGCCTCCTGTTTCTGCGCTCTCATTGAAAATGTTGTGTCTGGAAAAAAATAAAAAAAACTTTATAAAGGAAGAGAAATTGAATTTGACTCCATCCAAAAAAACATGAGCTCACCAGAGTGTGTGTGGTTTTGCACAAATGTACAATGACAGTGTGAGAATGTGGCGGCTAGGATGTCCTGGCCTACATCCTAACTTTAGCTGTGGTGTAGAGTCGGGTCAGAAATCAGCAGGAGCTTAAATCCTTCGAGTCTCATGACACTGTTTTTTTTTAAACACTAAAATGAAATCTACAGTTAAGTGTAAATGACCAGCTGTGCTCCTGTAGCTCACACAACCGCCACGGCTTTTACCATGAGACAGATGAGATTAGTTCAGATAATCAAATAAATAAATAAATAAAGTGAAGGATTACAGATTAGGATTAAATTGTCAGAAAAGATGACAGAAAACAGCTGTGACAGCTGAGTTAAGATAAAACTTTATGCTGTATGACAATCACACTATTTCAAATATAAGCAATTAATCACTGAAGTCACAATTTGAATAGGGATTAATTGATATTTCATGTAGAAAATTCAATAATGAATTAAAAAACATGGATCAACAGTGTGTGCTTGATATAAGTAATATTTATATAAGTTATAAAACTTCAGACTGATGAGAAACTTCATCTTCTCTGTGTTGTTTATAAGCTTGATCATTTGTCTATTCATGTGAGAGCTGCAGAAGTCTTAGCCCCGCCCCCAAATGTTCTAATTTGTTGAGACCAACAACAAATCTGAACCAACCTGGTTCAACCAGATCACATCTGATCCAGTGTGGACTGAGGTGTGAGCGTGTGTGTGTGTGTGTGTGAGATTCTCTATTTTGGGCCCTAGCAGGTGGGACTAAGGCGGTCCACAGCAGTGAGTAGGTGGTCTTCAGAGTGAAGTCACCAGTACTCTGCCTCATCATAGACTCATCTGCCAGCTCTGCCTAAAGTCTGGAGGCTGTGGAGGACACTAATGAAGCTATGAGAGCCTCTGCATGAGGATGGGGTGATGGTGAGGTGGGCTGAGGGAGTGAGGAGGGTGAGGAGGGTGAGGAGGGTGAGGTGTGGCTGCAGCAGCTCCGCTCTGAGGCACACACTGACAGCAGCTGTGATAATTGAGATGTTGTGACCTCACACATTACCTACAGATTGGTTAAATCAGGAAACAGGGAGTTAAAGGCCAGGGTGTGTGTGTGTGTGTAAGCTGCTGTTTAACAGAGCCTGACGTTTTTTCCTGAAAAGTTTCTGAACAGAATCAGCTGAATAATATGGGTTTTTTTCAATGAGAAATTTGTCACAGGAACCAAAGACAGTACCTGGAACTGTATGTTTCCATCGGCTAAAAAAGTGATAAAAAAAGCCTGTGTGTGCTTTCATCACAGGCTGTAGAACCAGGAGAAAAGAAATGTAAAGAAAAAATGTCAAGAAAAACAAGTTCCAGGAACTAGAAGTTTGGTTTTTACTGCAGGAACTGAAACCAAGAACTAGCGATGGATTATAATAAATATGGAGCGGCCGTAACTGTGAACAAGGGACATGGAACTGATGGAAATACTTGGGTCGGTATCAGTCCTAAAACCGTTTCTGTTCCAGAGGCAGAACTGTCAGGAGGAACAGGAACCAAATATATTTCACTTTCTGTGAACCGTGTTCTTGGCAGAAAGTCCTGGTTCTGTTGGAACTGTTTGGTTCCAGATCAGAACCAGTGGAACCGTTTTGACACACAGAACAGGAACTGTTTCTGTGATCCTCACAGGACCACAGAGGAAACACAGACACAAAATGAAAGAAGAACCGATGAGAGTCTCTGGTCCAGTGTGGTGGAGACCAGGAACTCATCGGTTCTTGTGTTCCACCAGAGAGAGTGCTCCTCCCCACAGCAGCTGTTAGGAGCCTCTGATCTCAGACATGCCATCATTCAGAAGAGAGGACGGTGCCGACATGACAGGGTAACATTGAACTCTGACACCGACAGGTGAAAACACCTGCTTTATTCAAACCTAGCTGGTTATCAGATGCAAATGAAAGGATCATTCATGAATCCCATGGTGTAACCAGAGAAACACAGAGAGTTCAACTGGGACCAAAATCCACTGTTGACATCATCAAACATCAGGGAATGGACCTTTAAAGCTCTTACTGCTGCCTCCACAGCTCTAATGGACTGTAGGCTCCGAGTCTCAGGGGTCAAAGTCCAGGAACAGCCGGGTCAGTGCTGCTCTGCTCCTCCTCAGGAGAGACAGGAAGTGATGGATGAAGAAGGGTGTTGTCCTCCGCCTCCTCCTCCCTCACCTCTCCGCCCCTGGCAACCGTACCTCCATCCACTCTTTATCCTCTGACCAGATGTGTTTGTTGAACTCTGTCAAAAATAATAAAACACTCAGGCTGCACAGAGCGTGCACGCTGGGTCGATGTGCAGGGAGGAGCGGGGGCGCAGTCCGGAAGGTTCACGTGGATCCGTGTTTGAGAAAGACAGAGGAATAATCAGTGCGGTTGGTTGGTCCATTACATTCTGGTGCTTTTCTACCATGAGGTACTGACAAAAACAGACGGGTATAAAGACTCAGTTCATAACGTTTACGTCAAGTTAAGTTGACAATGTGGTCAGACAATGTCTTTATCTCACTCCAAGACAGACAATTCAAACAGAAAAACTGAAGTTTCTGCACTGTGGATTTTTACACACCACAGTTGATGAAGAACATGAATGATTTCAGCTGTCAGACCAAAGTCCACAGAGAAAATCAGTGATTT
>NC_024320.1:5173583-5176969 GCF_000523025.1 Cynoglossus semilaevis
AGTGATTTTAGCTGACCAAAGTCCATAGAGAAAATCAGTGATTTTAGCTCAGACCAAAGCCCACAGAGAAAATCAGTGATTTTAGCTCACAGACCAAAGTCCATAGAGAAAATCAGTGATTTTAGCTCACAAAGACACATAATTAAAATGATTTTTTTCATATTTTCTCCACAATACAAAATGACCACAGGAGGCAGCAGAGGGTCAGTAGCTCCTGTGTCCATGTTAGCTAAAAATAGAATTTTGCCTTTATAGATTTGGATACATGGTAGTTGTGTGCGATGTTTTAGAAAGTGTACCAATATTTGTGAAAATAGTTAAAAAATGAAGAATGAGTAAAGAAGACAAAGGCTGAAAAAGGTGGAGGATGAAGGAGACGATGAGGGAACGGTTATGTCCTGTGATGTTTCTGCTGCTCCAGGAAAAAAAATGAAAAATGAGACAAAATTCAAACCTTAAATTCCACCAACCACAGAATGAACACTGACACACACACACACACACACACACACCAAAGCCGCTGCTGCTGGAGGGCACATCAGCAGCATCAGCACCAGGAGAAGATGGAGGACGAGAACATGTGAACGTCTGCAGTCAGGTTTTCACTCACACATTCTCCTCCTCCTCCCACCTCCCTGCGGCCCTGCAGGCAACTCACACACACACACACTCACCAATTAAATCAAAAGTGGTTTGTTTTTATTGGTCTTTTGCGCTGACAAGTGAACGATCACTCTGACGGCTCTACCTGTCAGCCAGCAGCTGAAAATCCTCCGTTGACAATGCCCAATGCTTCCAATTAGAGCGGAATCAGACTCCTGCCGCGCTCGCCATCCTTCCAGCACACTCCCCCTCCTCCATCCTTCCCCCCCCCCCCCCCCACCCCCACACCCCCTCCCCCCCCCCCCCCATCCATCCCTGCCTCTCTGTTCCCTCCATCTTTATCTTCAACACTCACTCCTGTATCCTCCACAGCAGCAGCAGCAGCAGAGAGGAGGCCTCTCTGCTGCTGCTGCTGTGGAGGATACAGGAGTGAGTGTTGAAGATAAAGATGGAGGGAACAGAGAGGCAGGAATGGAGGGGGGGGGGGTGGGGGGTCTTCTTTACCTGCCTGCCTGCTGGGGCCGGGGCCGAGAAGCCGCCACCGCTGCTGCTGTTGCTGCTGCTGTTGCTGCTGCTGTTGCTGCTGCTGCTGCTGTTGGTGGTGTAGGGTGATTCTGAGCCTTCACTCGACAGGGGGGGCGGCTCCGCGCCCCGGCCCCCGGCGGCCGGGCAGTAAAAGAACCCCCCCCCCCCTCCCCTCGTCTCCATCTCCATCCTGGTCCCCGTCCCTGTCCTCGTCTCCGTCCCTGTCAGCATTAATGAGACGATGAAGGTTCATTTCTTCCCTCATGCATGAGCTAAATTCTTTTCTTGTGTGACAGCTGACTGGGAAATGTGAGTGTTAACCTTATAAAAGATTCAGCGGCTTCTCATTATTTTTCTGTCAACCCTGCGATACCTGATGGCGTTCAAGGTGCAGCATTTGCATGAGGAGGGTCCGGGGGCTGCAGCAGCAGCAGCAGCAGCAGCAGCAGCAGCAGCAGCGTTTTCCTTTTGCTACTTTATTTGTTTTGTTTTTTTCTACAATAAACACTGTTTGTTTGTTTAGTGAGGAGTCGTGCTTTTTACAACATCTTCTCCTCCACCTCCTCCTCTTCCTCCTCTGAAGCGCTCTTTCCTCCCTCTGTATCAGGAGACACAGATAGGTGGCAGGAGATTTCCTTTGGTATTTGCTAAATACATTGTTTTTTTTTTCTGTTTGTGTGTTTTTGCTTCTACCCAAGTCTTCATCACCTTCTGCATGTTTCTGACTGAATCTGTGGGATATCTGTGCTCAGCCTTTAGTTGTTTTTATGATTTTTTTTGTGTGTGATTAACTAGTTTCAAATTCTGGCCAAAATTTGTTTTTTTGATGAAATATTTTTTTGCCAATTTTTGGCTAACTTTATCACCTTTAGCATAAATGTTTTTCTGTTTTTTCTTTTTTTTTTACTAACGTTTTAGATATTTTGTTGCTATGATTTTCCTAACCTTCATGTGCAAAGTTTGCATTGTTCGAGGGAATATCTCAAAACGTATGTTTTGACATTTTGTTGACTTATTCAACTTGGACATGTGACCACACAGAGAATCAAACATCTGCAGCTGTTAATACCATTACAGCATGATTTCTTTCACATTTTCATGAGAAGAGTCCTAAAATACACAGGAGTGGAGTTCACATACTCTGTCGTCCCTGTGTACAGTTTCAGGAAACACTGCCCTAAAGTCAGACTTTACTCTATTTTCCAGCATGTTCATATTTAACACAGAGTCTGCTGCTCTAAATAAACTGTAGCTGCACTGTTCTTCCTCCTCCTCCTCCTCCCCCTCCTCCTCCTCCACTCCTCCTCACAGGAGAACAGGCCCAGCAGGCATCATTAGCAGTAAAAGCTCATGGACACGAGTCCAATAACAGCAGTCTACAGATCCATGATTAACACTGACAGCTCCCAAACTGCAGCCGTCAACTGCCAGCTTAGTCTCACTTTGGGCTTTTTTCCCCCCCTGCTTTACTGATGCAAATATTCACAGAGTTAATAATCTGATCAGATTTAAATAATCATAATAAATAATGCAAAACAAATACAGTCGCTCAGCACATTTAAATAAAGCGCACCAGATAAAAAAAAGAACTTAGAAATGTCTGTGAAGATGAGACTTTTGTTGAAGTAAACTGTGTTTAATGTCCGCCAGGTAACGAGGGCTCATTATCTGGAGCCAGGTGTAATTTTTGTCAATGTTTTTGAATAGTTTTCCGTCTCTTTCCTAAAATACTACAGCAAATTTAGAAATGTGACAAACATTGTCTCTCACAGGGATTTTACTGCTGCTGAGAATCTTTGAAAGAGGCTGGGTTTTTTTTTTTTTTTTTACGTCTGAAAACACTTCAATTAAGGAAAAGGAAAATCAAAAATTGTATCCCAAACACCAAGGAATACAGTAAAGAGAGGAAGAGGTAAAAAAAATAGCAAAGGATAAACAGAATATGTGATCTATAATTAGAATCAATTTGCCTTAAGATTATCAGAGCTTTTTTTTTTCCTACAATATTTTTTGTACAAACCCCAACGGCTCAGGCTTCCAAAAAGGAACAGAAAAGTATTTGAGTATTTGAGACAATGTATTTTGGATTAAAAATGTTTTTTATTATTTATTCAGCTGCAGTCACCTAGTTACTGTGAATCACCTGACCCACCTTACCCTGTAATTACTGGGCTGGGTTTGAAAATAAGGTCAGATGGATCGATGTGCTGCTGATCAATACTGTGGGATTGTTCAGTCGAGTGTTGATGCAGAGAGAC
>NC_024320.1:5176998-5180510 GCF_000523025.1 Cynoglossus semilaevis
CTCTTTCCTCTCTTTAAGTCCGATCAATGATGTCCTCACACACACACACTCACACACACTCACACACACTCAGAGTCAGGGAGCGTGTAGTAGTGTTGACTGACTGATGTTACCAGCTGTGATACACAAACAGGTTGTTTTTTTCCCCATCATTACTGAGGTGAACACACACGTCGGTGCCTTCTCAGACAGAGTCAAATGTTGCACTGCACTTGTGAAGATATTGTGAGCAGATTGAGAGCAGTAGAACTCTGAGCCTTTAAACACCCTGACGACGACCCTCTTAAAATCAACGTGAGTTCTTCTAAAGGAAATACTTCATGGACCACATATAAACATGCACATGTGCCATTACTGGGCCCAGGGCCCATCTTTAGACCAACCTGTCCAAAGGTCTTCTGAAGGATCAGAAAGGGGTGCGGGGTCAAAGACATGTATCAGTTGTCCACACATTAAAAAGCACTTTCCAGTTTAATGATATGATTTAAATATGCGTCAAAGGTTGTGGGTTTGAAGCCTGGAACCTCTGCTGCTGTTTTCACGCTCCAGCAGCAGAGGAAGAAGAAGAAGAAGAAGAAGAAAAGAGCCAAGTCAGGGCCTTCTCTGTCTGTGTTTGTTTGTGCGTGTGCGTGTGCGTGTGCGCGGTGACAGCTTGCAGCCGTGGCTGTGGCTCAGTGGAGGAGGATTCAGTGACCTGCCGGTGTCTGAGCAGCGCCTCCAATCTGCCGCTCAGAGGAGGAGGTGGTGGATGAGGAGGGGGAGCTGGGGAGCCCGGCGTGCTCACCATCTTCGCTGTGTGTGTGTGTGTGTGTGTGTGTGTGTGCAGGACAAAGTGCTGTTTAAAAAGCAGATTAAAACCCGAGCACGCTGCTGAGTTTCACGCATGTTAAGGTGAAGAAAGTCTAAGTTTTTTTTTCTTCTATTCGCGCCACCACGCTGCTCCAACTGTCGCGCATAATTAGGCGCATTTAAAATGCGTCATTGTGCGTTAAATGATTCATTATTTACGACATGTCTTTTTCAACATTTGACCTGTTTACTCCACAAATACTTTGGGTAAAAACCTACAATTTTAACGGGAAAATGTTGACTTGTTCGTAATAATAGTGCGTTACCGTTTTATTTTGATATTCGAGTAGGTTTAATACAAAGAGAGTTAAAAATCGACCAAACTGAACAAAACAAAATAAAATAAAATCGATCAAAAATTGTGTTTTTGAAAATATCATTAACAGAGGGTGATACAGTGTATACTTTAGCTTTCAAAATAAAAACTATTAAATATGTAAAATATAAAGCTTAAAATGTAAACATTATTACGCTGTAGGTAATTGTAAAACGAATATAGATCAACACTAAAACTATATACAGAAACATATTTAAACCTGAATTAAATAATTACGACATTTGACTATAAAAACAAAGTATATTTCTCCTCTTTCTGTTTTTCTTTTTACGATTTTAACTATATTATTATTATTATATGTCATTTAAAAAAAATCTTGAAACATATTTTGAAACTATTTCCAAAACCTCAAAATAAAACTCGTTAAAAATAAGTTTTATTTTTGGTCATTATAACTGGATTCACCCACTTAATAATAATAATGTGTGTTAAAAAAATAAAAATCAGAAAATGTTTAAAAAGTAACGAACACCCACTTAATAATAATAATGTGTGTTTAAAAAATAAAAATCAGAAAATATTTTTAAAAGGAAAGGGAAATAAGCGAATAGGACAAAAATCATTTCAGGAAAGAAAAAAGAATCAAAATATTTCTGGTTGTCGTTTTCCACTCAAGGACATTAAACTTAAACGTAATTTTGATTTAAAGTAAATAAAATCATGAAAATAAAAAAACAACATCAGCGATGAGGACAAAGACGGTGTTTGAAAACAACACAAAAACAACTAAGATGATTCTCTGGTGGTGATGATGATGATGATGATGATGATGATGATGATGATGATGATGATGATGATGATGATGATGATGATGATGATGATGATGATGATGATGATGATGATGATGATGATGATAACGAAGAAAAAAAACAAAGAATAATAATGAGTTCATTATCAGGCTCATCAGTGACGTCAGGAAGTCAAACAGCGTGAAAATGTTGTGTAAACATTTGGATCCAAGTCTCCAGAGAATGAACCACTGATTCTGTCACTGTGTGTGTGTCTGTGTGTGTGAGGGACAGAGAGAGAGGGAGAGAGAGAGAGGGCGTATCCTAACCTCCTCTCCGCAGCCAATCAAGACAGCTCACCAGGGAGACCAGGTCACGTGATCCAGGCCGCTCTTAAAACCCGCTGCTGCTGCTTCACTTTTTTCCTCCTTCAACCTTAGTTTTTTTGGGAATTTTCTCTCTGTTTCGCTCTCTCTCTCTCTCTCTCCCACTCTCTCGCTCACCCTTGCTTCCTCCCTCGTTCACTCCCATCACGCAGCTCAGTTCACGCACAGAAACGCGTGTTTTTCTTCTCAACTCTCCAGTTGTGACTCTTTAACCCACTTTACCTCCTTCACTCTCCCTCTCTCTTTTCTGTCTTTCCATCTCACTCTCGTCTCCGTCTCTTCCGCGGTTGTAGAGTCTTCCTCTCCTCCGCCTCCTCTTCTTCCTCCTCTCTCTCGGCTTCGTGTTAAAATCCAGTTTTGGTGAAAAGTACGTGAAGACTTTTCTTACTTTTCTCTTCTTCCTGATCTTCCTCCTGCTGCTGCAGGTGCGTCGCTGTCCGCGGTGCTGAAAGTCAGACGACAACATTTTCATCGAAGAGAAACGAAAACTCCTCTGTCTGTTTTCTCCCTCTTTTTGACGATAAAGAGCCTGAAGTGGAGCAGCTGATCCTAGGAAGAACTGACAGTGACGCCCTGCTGCGGTGTGATCCGGTTCCGCAGGACTCATCTCTTCCTCATCTTCAGACAGAGGAAGAAGAAGGGAAGCGGATGACCGTCATGGTGTATTTGTGTGTGAAGACTCCGCTGGAATTATGACTCTCAATCCCCTCTGTTTTTAAGTAATTTGAAGAATTATTTGCTGGTATTATTTCGGGGCTTTAAAAGTAAACGGAAAGTTTTTTTTGGGATCAAACTCAGACTCACAAACTCCTCACGTCCAACTTTAAGAACCCTGAAGGACCAGATGTTGGTTTGAGGAGAGGACAAACCTCAGGAGACCATGATGGAGGCCACGAACGGTTCCAGTTTCGGGATCGACTCGCTGCTGTCCCACAGACCCGGCAGCCCCGTGTCCAAGGCGGGCAGCGTGGCGGCAGAGTTCAGTCCGCGCTCGGACGCGGAGAGCGGCTGCTCGTCGTCATCACCGCCTCCGTCTCCGCCGCTTCCGCAGGAGCGGCAGCAGAGGCACGGGCTGCCCCCCCCCCCCCCGCCCCCCCCGCCGGCCCTCCTCAGGCCTCGGCCGGCAGGTCCACAGTCTCGTGCAAAGCGTCTTTCCCATCTCTTCCTGCGGGGGCGCTCCAACAGCGACCGAGACCGGGCGGTGGGAGAGCG
>NC_024320.1:5181335-5203895 GCF_000523025.1 Cynoglossus semilaevis
CCCCCCCCCCCCCCCCCCCGCCGCGGCTGCACATGGCGCGGCGGCAGCAACAACAGCAGCAGCAGCAACAGCAGCAGCAAAGAAGCGTCACCTCCTCCTTCCTCATCAGAGACATTTTGGCGGACTGTAAACCGCTGGCCGCCTGCGCTCCTTACTCCAGTAACGGACAGCCGGCGGCGGCGCAGGAGGCGGGGAGGCTCGCGACCAAGATCCCCGACGATTTTATGGAGAAAATTCACAGCAACTCTTCTTCAGACAGCGAGTACAACAAAGGTAAGAGTTTAACTCGAGTCAGCTGACTCGGTCTGATACCATCAAAACAGGTGGATAATTATCACGATGTTTATCGAATAATAAATATTATAAAAAATAATAATAAACACGACAAACTACAAGACAATGTTAATTAAAAACTCATTAGACTAAATATATTTTCCACACACTCGGACTGCCCGAACTAAAAATGTTTTTTTTTTTTTACATGTTTTTACTACAATATTTATTATTGAATTATTTCTTGGCCTTTCTCACAGACCGGAAAATAAAAACCGCCGCAGTCAAGTTTTATCATGTCATTATAGCTGTTGTTAAAATTAGATTTACTTTGAAATTATTTGCCCAAAATTCTCCTTATAAAGAAGTAAATAAAAGAATAGAAGGAGCAGATCGAGATGTGACAATAACACAGCAGACTTTTCTGCTCACTTCGCACCTCTTTTTGTTCACTCTCTCAGACTCATTGTCTGATTTGAATTATTCATTAATGTAAATAAAATGGACAAACCCTCGTGAATTAATTAGACAGAGTTAGAAAAACACAGGCGCATTCAGATATATGAGGCTGTACAGTAAAAAAGAAATATATGTCTGAATTTGATCACCCTTGTTAAATGTAATATTTGGGGTTTTATTTATTGGGGTTTATTTGTGACGACAACACACACTTCTTGTTTATAAGTTGCGGATGTAACAACCTTTAAGTTGTAGAAATAATTCTGAACTGAACTCTCAGAGAAATCGAGGTTTATTTATTTTTCGAGGCCGCCGAACGTCATTAATAAAAAACCCGCCCCGCGGATGCGTCACGGTGTGAAAACGAAACGAACACAAACTTGAGACTTAGAGGAATAATAATCAACAACAGAAGTAAAGTATTATTGATAGTAATGCAGTGAAGTCTGAGGTGACGTTTCCTGTTCTTCTAACTGACCTTCATTCAACAGACGTGTCGTCTGTTCTAATGACGTGTCGGGATTTAAGACCCAAACAAGTCAAGGCCTGGGAAGACACCACACAAACACTGAAGTGATTCAAATGATACACACATACAGACCATAATAATAACGACTCACGTTTTGTAATCATCGTTAAAGTTTTTCCGCCGTGCGTGAAATTTAGTTTCAGGTTTTTTTTCTCTTTAGCAGAGACATAATCCCGCTCAGATTATCTCCACTGACTCCTGCGTGAATTATCTGGGAGTTAAACCTATAAAGTTGTTTACTTTTTTCTCGGTTTGTAAAATTCCACTGTGTCGTTTCTGCACAGATGGAGAATTTTCTTTTCTTTAGTTTCCACTGAGGTCTGAGACTCTGTCTGATTGACACGTTCTCCTTCACCTCCTTCTCTCCTTCTTCTCCTTCTTCATCACACGGGCTGCAGCTGCTGCTGATTTCTTCATCACTTTGTCAAACACAATCACAGCTTCATTACCGACCTGCTTATCATTAGCACTAATGACCTTAACGAGACTGAACCTCGACCACAGTCGTGACTCATTTAAACTCCGCTTTATTTGCGTTGTGACATTTTTGACTCCTTTACGGTCGTTTCGATGCCTTTTAGTCTTCGATGTAAATTTAAAATATTTTTGGCATTTTTCATTGGTACATATTTACTCATCTCACATCACCGTTATACCCACGTTGTATTTAAACTATTTCATTTAAATATATAGTTATTTATACATCTGCGATGCTAATTTAAATGAAATCTTCATATTTAATATTTTATTAAAATCATTTTATACATAAATATAATTGTTTTTGCATTCATCCTTTTTGTATTTCTTTATTATACAATTTACACATTTATAGTCACTATTAATAATAATAATAATAATTATTATTATTATTATTTACATTCTTTACATTATTTACATTATTTATCATTATCGGGCTTCGTTTACCCGATACTTATTTTTGGCGATTTTTCAAAATTATTTTTGCTAAACAAATGTTTAAATTATTCGGGAATTCATTATAAATATAAGTTTCCTACATTTTATTTATAAAATACTCAGGTTTAATTATCAATCTGATTAATTTGTTATTTTACACCTGAAAAATATTTATATTATAAAATAATAAGTATACAATAATTATTATTATTTTCGTCCATCGCGTGGATTCCGCTGCGTTTTCATGCGCGCGTGCGGTGGACGCTGTCGGTCCGGGACGCGCTGATTGACGAGGGGAGCCGCGGGGCCTCACGCACGACCGCTTTGATTTTTCCACGCTGCTCCTCTGATCATTACTCAGGGATTTCATGTCATTTGTCCACGGCGTTAATCACGTTTGTAAGAAACCCGCCGTGCACAGGCACACGCACGCGGACGCACAGCCCCCGATTCCCACTCTCGCGTCACTTCCACGCAGCAGAAGTGAGGCTGGTTTCAGGTCGCGGTTCAAAGACTCGGTCCTTCCCTCGTGGCTCAATTAGGAGGATTATGGCCGTGATTCTTGTGCAGGATGAATCCTCATCTGATCTCAGCTCCCACTCTTTCATTCTTCAATTCTTCTCTGCTCTGTTTTCCACGCCCTGACGTGACAGGAACACTCAGCAGAAAGAACAAAGAGTGACGGGAAGATATCAGATCGGAACTGAGGAAGATTGGAGGAGAAATCTAGGAGATTTCAGATCAGATCAGATCAGATCAAATCAAATCAAATCTAGAACCTCCAGCTGCTGCTGATTCAGAAAAACCGAGGCCGCAGGAAATCAAAGAAAACCACAGTTTTTACTGAATATTTGACAAAAGAGTTCAACGTTAGTATATTCTATAACTCTGTCACTGATTTACAAACGGGATCTAAACACGAGGAAATCAAGTCAAACATTCATAAAGTGTTTCCATCATTATGTCAAATTTACACCATTCTGTTATGAAATCACAACCCGATGTTCTTTACAACTGAACAATGAAATATTGATTCATCAACATTTAACAAAGAACAACAGACGAGTTCCTGTCATGTTGTGGCGGTATTTGCAGAAAAAATCTAAACATTTTCCCATCAAGTTTTTCTAAAGAACCGACTAAACCAAAAAGTTTCTCCACAACAACATAAGATCAATGATGATCGAGATTTTCAATAATAATAATAATAATAAAAACGATTTTACTTGACTTTAAAAACAAACTCAAAACCAAGCAAGTCGTGTCGTTTAACAAAATATTCAAATAATTATTAAAACAATTACCAAAAATATACTTGCATGAAATATATATTTTAATTTTATATACTTTGTCCTCGTCCAACTTTGTTCAAACAGTGCTCATTTAAAGACACCTTCAAAAGGGACGTTTTATGATGTCTGTTTTATTATAAATATATTTCTGGATCTGCAGTGATTCAAAAGAAGCCGTTTGACATGTGGACAAAATCAGTTTAAATTTTAAATATTAGACTGAAGTACAGTTGATGTGTTTATCGGTAAAAAAATACTTCAAATATTAAATACACATCATTCAGGTCATATATCCTGGTTTCTTACAGATTTAGTTGAATATTAAATATATTTATTTATTTTTATTCCAGATGTCGCTCATTGTTATTGTCACTTCCTCCAGGAGTGTCTTTGAGGTCTGATTTTTAATTTTTTTTATTTTCTGGTTCCAGTGAAGGAGGAGGGGGACCGGGAGATCTCCAGCAGCAGAGAAAGTCCGCAGGTTCGGCTGAAAAAGCCCAGAAAAGCTCGCACGGCCTTCACGGACCATCAGCTGGCTCAGCTGGAGCGGAGCTTCGAGAGACAGAAGTACCTGAGCGTCCAGGACCGGATGGAACTGGCGGCTTCACTCAACCTGACCGACACCCAGGTCAAGACCTGGTACCAGAACCGCAGGTACGGAGGGGCGCACGGACTTACAGCGGTTTCTGCTGGGGGAGGTTTGGGGGAGGAGGGACAGCAGGAGTTTTAGAAACTAACGCTTGATAAACACGTGATCAATAAGTCGGATTTTAAAATACGCGGTTTTCTTTCTTTCTTTAAATTTTTTTTAACAAATAAACGATCACCGAGGTACAGAATTAGAGTCCAGTCTTTTGGGATTTAAGCTCGAAATGTATTAATTATTCATCATTAATTTAGAAGAAGAGTCCTGCTGTGACGTCATGTTTCACCCTCAGGGTCACGTGAGTTCACGAGACTAATTACTAATTAATCTGCTGTTTAATGGCGATTAAACCAAGGAGACGGTTGGTTTGAATGGATGATAATTATTATTTTTCAAAGTAAAAGAATAAATGAACTAAAATAATTTTATTTTCACTTAAAATGTTACTACAACAAAATATTTCTAGGTCGATGTTTTAAGATGAATTTTATTTTTTAGATGATTAGTTAAAATATGATTTTTAAATTCATTATTTTTTTCTGTTCGGGATTAACACAACAATATGAATAAAACAAATTCAAGGAAAAATCACCAGAATAATTAAAAAAACAAAACAATACTTAAATAAAACATTTTTTGTTTCATTTGTTATGTGAAACAATATTTCTTTTTTGATTTATTTATCACTAGGGACATTGGCTGACTTTGATTTAAAATCTCAGAAAAATAAAGGTAAAACATTTTTATTCATGAATGTCATTTCTATTGAATAACTCTCCGTTAATATGTTTTTTTTCCACGATTTTTGAAGCTCGTGTTTTATTTCATTTATTGCCAAATGTGTGAAGTTTTGATGGCAGCAGAACAAACTGCTGTCGCTCTTGTGAACACGGAGGTGTCACCTCATCTTTTCATGCTGTAAATAAATAAAAAGCTGAGGCAGAGCACACACACACACACACACACACACACACGGTTGAGACAGGCGGTGGTGTGTGTGCGCGCGTTGTTCCTGCTTCAGCTCAGATTTTCTTTCTGGGAGTGAAAAAAATAAATATACAGCCAACAGTTTTCAGGATGAATTATGCAGAGTTTGCATGTGTGAGAATCAATAATTCACAACAAAACCACTGTATCTGCTCAATTATCTTCAGGATGAATTATTCACCTGTGTGTCCGCGAGAACTGACTGACACCAGGAGGACAGAGACAGAGAGACACAGAGACACAGAGACAGAGAGAGAGAGACGTTTGTTTTACTGTCATTAAAACGAGAACAATAGATTTTGACCTGGCTTTTTACTTTAATATAATATAATATAATATTGTATAATATTATATAACAATAACCAACAGTATCAGTGTTCTCTAAGATATAACTTTCAGAGCAAAGTATTTAAGTAGGAAAATATGTTTTACAATACTGAAAAGCCGTCTGTGAAAAAACAGATTTTTTTTTCAAAAATCCAAATCTATTAACTTTACTTCACAACGTTTTATTTGAGATTTCTACGCGTCTCCTAACAAATAACTTGTATTTATTTTTACATTCATTTGGACTAATTTTACTGTATGACATTGTAGATGTCACCGGCCACTGGCAGCGCCACCTGAACCATCAGAGGTCCACAGCCCTCATGTTCCGACCGGGTGTGTCTAACTCAAGGTCTTCTGTTTTGTGTGTTTTCAGGACAAAGTGGAAGCGTCAGACGGCGGTCGGTCTGGAGCTTCTGGCTGAAGCAGGAAACTACTCGGCCCTACAGAGGATGTTCCCCTCCCCTTATTTTTACCCACAAAGCCTGATGTCCAACCTGGACCCCAGCGCTGCCCTCTACCTGTACAGGGGCCCAGCAGCCGCACCACCCCCGGCCCTGCAGAGGCCCCTGGTGCCCAGGATCCTGCTCCATGGTGTACAGGGAGGCAGCGAGCCACCGCCCCCGCTGCCCCCTATGGGTGGAGTCCTGCCCCGGCCCACACAGCAGCGATGAACGGCCCTGCACTAATCTGTCTGAGACTCATTACAACAGAGACAGAAGCAAAAGATTTAAAAAGAAGACGAAGAAGAAGAAGAGGAGGAGGAGGAGGAGATGGAAAACAAACTGATCAGCTTTTTCTCTGCTGTGAAGAGAGAAAAGACTGGAGACAGAGACGGAGACAGAGACTCCAGTTAAGGATTTATTTTGTCTCTTTTGATGGTTTTATTTATACGTTATTTATTTTTCACCATGAAGAGTCTAACTTATGTATTTATTTGAGCCCAGTTTCAGTATTGATGGAGTTTTAAACCAACCAATAAACTGTTGGTGGAACAACGTGAACCTTGATCATTGTTACTGTTGTTGTCATTGAAGTGAACACTGTAACAAATGACACCTCAACTTGATGAAACTTCAAATTTCAACTCAACTTCCTGCCACAACTTTTTTCAGTTTTGATCCAAATGTGGTCTGTTCAGGTGACGCTGTAGTTGTATCACATCAGGGATGATTTAAAATGAAAGAAATTAACAACGTGGTTTCAAATGATTGACAATTCAGCTTTTAACTTGAAAGTTTTTGTAAATTGTAATTCTTCAATTTGAAATTAAAAGGTTATTAAAGACTGGAAAAAATAGATAAATATAATCTAAATAAAGCAAATCCTTTTACATAATTTTAGTCATAAAAGTCTGTCATAAAGTCATTGAAAACCTGGATTTTAAATGAAAACTGAAAACAGATTTGCGGTGTGTTTTGATGAAATTTGAAGTTTCTCCAGTCTTTGTTTTTACAGTGCTGGTGGAGCAGTTCCGGTTTCATTTCCTGTTCTGATAAATATTGTTCTCCACATACCGTACGGTTCACAGGTTTTATTGGAATGTTCTGTGGTCTAAAGATCTAAAGAGGTCATTTCTTCAACCTGCTCTGAAAACGAGGCGATGGGGGAAAAACTCCGCTGTAAATAAGAATATTTTGCATTTTACAGGAAACTTAAGGAGGAATTTTCTGTTCTTTTTTTTTTTTTTTTTTTTTTTTTGAGGCGATGTCTGTCAGTGAGTGTTCTTAAATCACGCGGCTGGACTGGAGGTGGAGAAGTGAGAATGAGGGGAAGATAGGAATGATAAAAGCAGGAACACACACGTGAGCAGCAGCAGGTGTGAGGGTCAGGGGGAGGGTGTGTGTGTGTGAGGTGACGGACTCCTGTCTGAGAGCTCCTCAAACACACCAACCATGAATCTATACAATCTTCATCTTGTCCTTAGTTGGAGTAAAAACACGTGGAGTGGTTGAAAAAACGCGTCCGTTTTTTCTCTTCCTTTTTTTAACGCGTAATTTAAGGCAGAAATTGTGTTTTTTTTAACTCATGTATCTAAACAGACAGTTGTGAGTTCATATGATGACGAGGAGGAGGAGGAGGATGATGATGACGAAGATGGTGATATTCTTAGTTGTCTGCAGCGCAGTGATCAGATCCTCACTCTTCTTCCTCTCCTTTGGTGAAAATGTATATTACAGATATCAAACTTGTGGAGTGATTCTCGTCAGATATATTTCCTGAGTTTTATTTGATGATTCATTTTATTTATTTTTATTTTCTCTCTTTTTTTTTAAACCCTCTCCCCTCGGATTTTTGTGAAGTTCATTTTTTTGGTGAAGTTCACAGCAGAACGTTGGACGTCGGAGAAACAAGAGAGGGATTCGATGTAAAAGAGAAATACTTTTATAAATGTGAAAATAAAAAACGTGCATTTTAAAGACGTGGCAGCGGCAGTGTGTGTGTGTGTGTGTGGACCATGATGACGTATTTGTGTGTGTAGGATTCAAAGAAAAGAAAAACGTCGGTACTAATAATCGGTACTAAATGCGATAAATATAAATCAAGTATCGAAATTATAAAATTCCAATCATTGTTTTTTTAGTTCCAAACTCAGATTAAAGATAAAAATGTTAATTTGTCCATTCAGTCACAGCTGAAAAAATAAAAACTTTAAAAAAAGATTTATTTATTTTAAATCACTTTTAAATTCAGGAAAAACAGAAAACGGCTGTTGAATGAGCGTCGTCCATCGACGAACATCGGTCCAGAGCAGAAACATCATCGGAGGTGGAGACGAAGACCACGAGAACATCTGCTGCTTCTCTGTTGCTGTCAAAGATCGTCCAGAATATTCTGGAGCCTGGTGAGGGTCTGGAGGAGCTACAGCAGACCAAACCAGGTCTGAACTGCAGGTCCAACAAGATGACCCCTGACCTGGGTTCAATTTAGGTTTAAAAAATCCAGCTTGAGTTTCCTCAGTTTATCAACCGTTAACATTTTTTATGACTTAAAACTAAATTCTAATTATTATGATACTTATCGACACGTTAACGACTTCTTTCTCCCGTTAAGGACTTTTTTTGGTAATTTATACACATTTCCGTTCTTTTGGAAAACTTTTAGTTTGAAACTCATTATTTTAACATTCTAACAGGCGAATAAATAATTATAGGAAAAAAACATTATATTTTTAGGACGTTGTAGCGAAAGAGTTCTAGTTTGACCGTGTAAGTGTGACGCTAAGCTTTAATTAAACAAAGCAGCAGCAGGTAGCGGAACAGACTTCCTCCTAAATGATGTGTTTAAAGTCTGTCGTTTCCTTTTGTTTCACGCTGTAGATTTACGGATTAATTTTGACTCGGAGTTTTTAAAATTGTGTTTTATTATTAGCACATGCTTTACCTTCACTTTTCCTCTCTTAACATTTTATTAATCAGAGCAGAACACGTGTTGGTTTTTCTTCAGGGACGAATGACGTCACTCTCCACGTCTGTTATTATATCAAACATATGAGACAAACCCGGGGCTCAGACGACAAGGTGGAACCTCCTCATCTCAGGCTTCACGTGACCAGGGCCAGGACCTTGAACACCTCAGCCCGACACTCTCACCGGAAGGAGGGATAGAAGAAGAAAGAATGAGAGGAGCGGGAGATTTTTGGAAACGATGGAGCAGACGAACGGGTCTGCTGCTGTGTCTGTTCTCAAGGTCTTCTCAGGAACATCTGGTGGTCTTGGAGGGCCACTGTTTTCAGGGTGTGTAGAAATAAAGGCAGGAAAGTTTTCAGGGTGTGTAGAAATAAAGGCAAGATCACTGTGCAGAAAAGTGTTGGTTTCACATGGACGGACGGAAGTGAATAGGAAGTACAGCAGCAGCGGGAGGAGGAAACGGAAACAAATGACAGTGAAACGCACGGACGGGTGTGTTGAAAATGCTATTATATTATCATAAAAAATAAACACTGACAGGACAAACAATTCCTTCCCATCATGTCCGAGCTTTTAGAACATGCTAGAACGTACTCCAAGAATTGCTCGTGCCCCCAACATCCCTAAGACATTTCAACGTGATTAAAAATGGATTAATTTATTTTATATTTTATTTATTTTGGATCGGTTCTCTGAACCAGTGCCAGTAGGTTCTGTTTACACAAGTTAATATTATTATTTTTATTTAGATTGTTGCACTTTTCTCGTATTTAATTTGAAGTTTGAACCAAGCGATTTTTAAGTAATTGGGTCATTGGTGGGGACTCCTCTCCTCCTCCTACTTGCCCTCCTCTTCCTCCTGTCTTTCCTAAATGAACTCCTGCAGAAACTCCACGTGTTTGTCTCTTTTTTGGAAATGAAATATTCATGGCTCCAGTGATTGTTTAAGTGCCTTTAAATGATCCCGTTTTGGAAAATTGATTGTTTCCATTCTTTTATCCTCGACGGTTGCGTGCATCGTGAACGCGCGTCGCTCTGCCAAACGGCCCCAACAGCTGGTAAACGGAGGAGCAGGGGCGGAGACAGCTGGTCAGCGGTTGCACCTCCCTCCATTCAGACCCCCACCCACAACATCCAGACCTCCACCCATTTATCCACCCAGAGCTAGAGTCAACCAGCCGTGACACCGTCAGGGTGTGTGTGTGTGCGTGTGCTTGTGCGCGCAGGATGTTAACAAGCAGACAAAAGAGCAGTAATGGTTTTTAATTGAAAGTCGATAATGGCTTTGATAGGCAGCGCCCCCTGTGGTCAGCCACGCATGGCACCTGTTATCTATGCGTGTGCGTGTGTACGTTGTGTGAACGGAAAGTGACGTCAGCCGAACAGAAAGCTTGAGAAACTTTAAGTTACTTTTTCTCCTGGTTTAACAATTTTAAGCCTTAACTTAAGTTTGATTTAACATATTTTAAAGTCAAAATGTCAAATTAAGACTTTACTTTTTTAATATTTAAATTGCAATTCTAGTGATGTGTTTGGTTCTAACTTGGCAATTTATATTATTTAAAGGTTTCTTTTTCAGTCTGTGGCTTAGATTGTCTTTACTGTATTTACTAGACACAAAACTAATTTATTATCTTTATTTTAAACATTCTGTCTCTGTCACAAACCTCTAATCATTTTTACTTTTAAATATGTTGTTTGAATACAGTTAAATCATTTGACCCAAATTTGTCTTCAACAGATTTGCTTTAAATTAAGTTACAAATGCGTTAAAAATGTAATATTAATTGAATCGAAAAATAGGTTTGTGTAGATTTTTATTCATTTTTTGAGAATTTTTGTTTAGATCGGCAATAAGGTTTTGTTTACCACGTGTTTAAGGAATTCAAACTGTGAGACTAACAAAAAAATTCAAGTGAATAAAGTCAGTCTGAGGATTCCTGAGCGCCCCCTGCAGTTCGTTTGAACAGGTCCACAGTTAATGTGAACATCAGAAAAAAAGAGAGAGAGGCTGGGGAAAGAAATCACCTCCTTAAAGTTACAAAGATCATTATTTTGCCATCATGAGGGTCCGTGACTGATTCACATAACGACGGGGCTCGGAATAAAGAAGGTTGTTCTCACAACAATGGACAGCTGACTGTGTGTGTGTGTGTGTGGAGGTTTTGCATGTGAAAAGGTTGCTGCTGCCACTGCTGCTGGTTGTGGCTGTGAATAAATCCCTGTCTTTTAGCGTGGATTGTCCCCGGCTCAGGGTTAATGAAGTGTGGATGGAGTCTCGTCGAGCTCCCGACAGACACAGAAGAAAGAGAGGAGCTGTGAACTGAGGATCAGTGACTCTGCTTAATCCCATAATAACAATAATAATAATTCAAAAGAGGGAAAAAAACAAACAAAAAATAACCTTTTGATGAAATTAAATGTGAATCAAAGCCTCATTTGCATTTTTTCTCTTGTTGTGAGAGCTTTTATTTTTCCTTTCTCTCGACCAAATGAGGCAAATCTGCAGCCTCTTCCATTAAAGGAGGTTTTTTTTACTGCGTTTTGTTGCAAATATCCACGGGGGGAGATGAAAAATAGATCAATTAACATGTTCAGCACAGGCCTGGCCTAGATTTAACTGGCTTTTTTTCTCCACAACAATAGCCATAAAGAAAAAAGGTTTAATTTTTGCAGTTTTGTGCTCACATGCAAGCATGAAGGAAACCATTAGAATATGTGCTGATGTTGTAAAGAGAAGAAATGACGTCCATTTATTCCCCACGGCCTCCGGATCCACATGAATGTGGGCTATTTGAGAAGAACCTTTAAAGCCACATTAGAACACAGTTAGCATTAAACACGCAGGACATTTTCAATGACACTCCACAGCCAATCCCTGGTGTGTTGAAATCCAAACAAGTTTTCGATTAAGTCAGTTTAAAACAAGAGAAGAAAAGTTAAGTGAAAATCTGTGTGTGTTCAAGTTGTTGGGGTTTTTTTTTTTTTACATGTAAATGAGTCAGAGTTTCTCTGCTCTTCTAACTTATCAACTAAAGAGCTCATAAGAAGTAAAACTGCTAAATATTATTAAAAACTAAAATCACAACCACTGACCTTGAGCTAGAAATATGACTCAGTCAGTGAGATTATTCATGATAGGACTGGGAGGTGGAGGCTGTTTGTCTCTCAGCAGGAGGCGGTGTAACACACAAACACACACAGACACAGATTATTGAATCAATATCATGTTGTAAATGGCTTCACTGAGTGTCTTTTTTTTCTGACCTCAGGAGGAAACAGCCTGAGGCTCTGAAACCACAGACCACAAAAGACCACCAGAGACCACATTAGACCACATGAGACTACCAGACCACGTTAGACCACCAAACCACAATGGACCAACAGACCAGATTAAACCACCAGACCACATTTTGAAAGGGAACTCCTGAGGGATTAATGAGGTTCTATCCATCTATCTTTCCATCCATCCATCTACCAAGTTAGACCAACAGCTCACATTAGACCACCAGACCCAGACACCACCTTACCACAGATCAGACCACAAGAAAGAGCTGAGAAAAAACAAATCAAACCGTAATTAGTAGTAGTGCCGTTTTTGTTTTCTTCCTATTTTTATGAACAGACCATCATGACTGAGACGAGAACAGTGTTGTATGCATTTTAATATGTATTTATTCCCAGTGCATTGTGAGGTCGACAACCCCATAATAATCAAACTGAATGTGCGAACTCTGCAGAGGCAGAAAATCTCCACACGCTCTGAGAGTGCATGTGATTTTAAACATTTACTACTTTTACCTGCTCCCTGCACACGTGCACCGTCCATGACCCGCTCTCATTTAACAGTGAACTACATAAAGGAGGAGGAGGAAGGTTCCTGGACCGACCAGACTCTGAAGGGAGGGGGCGTCGGGGTCAGGGTTCAGGTCTAACACAGGCCTACTAACCTGACAGACTGGAGGAGCATCAATAAGTGATGAGGAGGATTCTATGGTTTATATTCAGCCTTTACTGGACTGGAGCAGCAGCTGGTCTGGGTGATGTACACCACATTCACACCTGAAGACACTTATTCACTCAACCTCCAGGGACACACTGGCATGTGCTGTGAAAAAAAGCCAAGGACCCAGTGTTAGCTAATGGTTAGCAAAGGCAGAAAACAGAAGCTAAAGGATTGGATTGAAATAGGGAATGTGAGGTCACCGTTTTGAAATGACTCAAACCAAAGTCAATATAAAACTATTCTGTGATTATTTTGGGACAGGACTATTATATGATGGTTATATTGTGACACTGTAGTCATTATTACTGTTCAGAAACTGCCCAGTTGTGACATAAAAAAAAACCCTGGATGTCAGTGTGTGAATGTGGGGACAGGCGCCCAGGTGGGACCATGATGCATCAGTGTACCGCAGCTCGTTTGTCCACTGTGGAACGTCTCTGTACAGCTGTGCTCCTGCAGGGCGTCAGCTGGGCTGCTCTCAGGGACACACATGTTGGACCATCACTCACACTGTACATGGACGGGCCGGAGGGGAACCTCAAAGAAGGGGGGCCGAAGGGTGAGGGGGGGCAAAGAGCTGGTAATTGGACAGGTGAGACCGAAGGCTGCAAGGACAACATTTACCTCAGTGACCACTCCTTGACATGCCATTTGGTTCTGAGGACCCCCGGGGCTGGCCGAGCAGCTGCCCAACAGAGCCATTACTCCAGGCCAGGGCGAGGACCACACCTCAGGCTAACAAGGCCTGATGATGGAGGACTGGTGGAGCTTCAAGAGTGGAGAGACGGCAGAGGTTTACTCTGGGAATTTGAGGAAGAAAATGCAGAGTTGACAGGGTTTGTTTTTTTTTTTGCTCGTAGGAAAAACTTCTCCAAAAGGTGCAGGAACCAGAGAGATCTATCCTTGCCAAGAAAGGACAGATTTATTTGCAAAAAGATGTAGCGCGGTGAACGTTTCCAGCCTCACTACCGGAATCTGAATAGTTATTCCATCATCAGACAAAAGTGAGACGTTATATTTACATGGAACAGCCAGGAGATGTCTGACAGATCAGAAGACAGGTTTATAAAAAGGAGGAGCACAAACAGACAAACTGACAAACAACAACAGCAAAGGCTCCTTATTTTGCAGACACAAGCAAGCAAACACACTCCTGACTCCGTGTCTTCTGAAGAACATGGCGATGCTCCAGGAAAATGCCTCTGGTTCAGAAACAGGCTTTCAGTGAAAACATCGCTGCCAGTACAGACACAAAATTATTTCAGCCACTACACAAAAGACTCACCTGAAACAAGCCTGCATCACTTTGTCATTTTTCAAGTTATGTTGCTGGGGTAAATGAACAAAGGATTTTAGACAGCAATGTCACAGAATAACACATTTTGCTTTAGTGACAGACACAGCATTGAATCAATGACTGCTGTGACAGTTCGAGCTAAAATGACTGATTTTCTCTATGGACTTTGGTCTGTGCTAAAATATCTACATATTTTGTACAACTGTGAAATAAACTGGAGACAAGCTTCTTAAGCTGTTACTAAATCACCAGTGGTTTCATGTGGGTAAACAGCCCACTCTCCTTCACCAAAGTCCATTGAGAAAATTGTCATATTTAGGTCACGGAGACGCGGCGGTTGTTGATTCTCTGCTGCCTCCATCATTATGTTTAAATGAGCTATTTTTAGGGACTAAGACTATAACGTGTGTGATTTTCCTTTAAATTAATGACAGACAAATATGCAATAGAAATAATAAAGCGTTTATTTGGACATATTTTTCTAACATTTTTATTTTTTGTAAAATGCATTTAATGTTGGACTCATTACGAATCCTCTAATTAATTACAGTTTATTCATCTGTTCAAATTCTTTGTTCAGATTAACCACAGTGACACAAACTGACCACAAGAGGCAGCAATGGACCAACATCTCCTGTTTTTTCCCCTCAAACTTCCGTTTATCTTTGGGGAAAACTCGGTCCAAGTGTGAGACCAAACAGTAAACAGACTCTAAAGATTTAAAGCTGACATTAATGTTTTCATCAGTGTGGGTTATTTAGCAGACAAAGGTGGGTTTATTCCAGGTGTGTTGTTAAAAGTGGGAATGTCCAGTGTGTGTCCACAGCAGCAGTACTGATCATGTGACAGCGTCTCACACTTCAAAACACCGGCCAAACAAAAACTCTTTGACCACAACCTGCCGAGAGCCGACTCTGACTTTAATCTCATCTTCATCCTAAAACTTAATCATTAGCATGATGTGCTCCAACAGAGGAAGAGGAATTCCTGATAATGAGACAGAGCAGGGGGCTGTGAGGCCTGCAGCAGCAGCAGCAGCAGCGTGGTGGAGACAAACACAAACAGACCGAAGCTGGTTTGAAGTTGGTCTGCAGTGGCAGCTTGAATAAAGCCAATGAAGCCTGATGCCAGGCAGCAGGAAGAAAAGCTGCCTCCAAACATGATCAATACAATTGGCTGTGCCAGACGCAGCAGTTTAACCTCTTTAGTGTCTGCGCTAACTGGATGTGACACTCGCTCCCTCTTTCTCTCTTGTCTTCACAGGAGCATGATGGGTAAAGTGAGAGTCCCAGTTTAACTGCGCTGCGACGCTGCGTTCCCCTCTTTGACAGTCCCTGAACTCCAGCACGATAACACCCCAAGAAAACACAACAAATTCTCCCACTTGCCAGAGAATAATGATGATAAAAAAATAAACAACAACAGCAGCAGCAGCAGCAGCAGCAGCAGCAGCAGCAGAGGTTGTGATGTGCAGAAGAACATTTGCAGAAACAGTAAAAGGTGATTGGAGCCGTGCACACGTCTGGAGTCAGCCTGTTTATAGGAATTCACTTTTCCCAACTGTTTTTTCCCTCAGAATATCAACATCCAGTTAGACAAAGACAAACACGCAGAGGAGGAGGTGAAAATATCTCAGACGTATTTTGTAAACTCTGACATGAGTACAAACAGGCTCCATATAAACACCCAGCAAATCAAACCTGCTTCCACACAGGCAGCACTTCAGCATCAGTCACCGTCTTCATCCAGGAGATTCTGAACCAACCTTCTCTGCTCCGGCTCTTCAGGCCTCGTGCTGTTGGAGTGTTGGTGTGTTTTTGAAGGATGAGTCAGAAACAGAGAAGTGAAATTTAATGTAAAAACAAATTTCAGTCTGAGTCAAAAAGTCCTCAGACATCATCACATCTTTGTCTATTGTTGAGCTGTGTAACCTTTGACCTTTGATCAGATTTTATATTTCCACCGACTGAAATCAGTACAGTCTGCCTGGTTACTAGGGATGTAAGAAAATATTGATACACTGAAATATCACTATATTTTGTTTCACAATACCATATCAATATTCTCCTATTCTGACTGCAATGATTTTTCTTTATTAAAATTAACACTTAAATATAAATGGCGTTTAAATTTACTTTTATTTCTTCTCCAGATGTAGATCCTTCAGTTCCACCTTTATTAACCTGATGTTAAGACAGTAACAGCTTTGTGTGTTGACTTTACTGACAGTTTTTTTTACAGTAAATTGTTGCAAAAAAAAAAACTCAATACATCATTGTGTCTGTAGTATTGCAATATATCATATTGTTGCTCCGTATCGTGATACGTATTGTATCGCCAGAGTCTTGCCAATACACAGCCCTAAGTCATGTTCCATGCACTCCAAACTAAGGTGTGTGTACCACTGGTGGTACCTGGACTCCCTCTATTCGTAGGCCATGGAATCTGATTTTGTTTGGATACTTCCCCAGCAGCATTTACAGAAGCTTCTGTTGCAGCTCTTCCTCTTCCTCTTTTAGCAGCAGTTTCGTAAACCCCAACAGAAGCTTTAGCGTCATTTCAGAAGCTTAGGAACATTCCACGACTTCAAGGCCTCCACGTCAGCGCCGACAACAGACGTCAAGGGCAGACGTTTTGAAAGTTCAGCACGAGCTTCAGCCGCGGCAGCTTCAACATAAGCAGTGGCAGCTTCGTTAGCAGCTCTTTAGCTGTTAGCTTCTCTTTAGCCTGGCCAGCCTGAGCAGTTTCATTTAAATGGTAGCAGCAGATTTGAGCGTGATAAGTTCTAGCCTCAGGATAGCTTAGGCTGCTGTAGCCTCATAACAGCTTCAGTGTCAACAGCTTCATGAGCCTCAGCAGCAGCAGCAGCAGCAGCAGCAGCAGGAGCAGATTCCTCTGCTCTCCTTGATCACTGCACAGCGGCAGGTCTCAGCCGACAGCGGTGTCACAGACGCTGTCGCCCCAAACCTGGAAACATCAGCCTCCACATGGACAGGGGGAAAAAAAAAACAGATAAAAAAGACACTGCAGCAGCAGAAGGAGGAGGAAGAGGAGGAGGTGGGAGCACGTGCACATGCACATGCACATACGTTTGTTTGTTTGTTTGTATGTATGTATATATTCATGCTGGGACACAAACATGTCGTCCTCCACGCTTTGAGCACGGCCTCACACACACACACACACATGCATAAACACACACCTGTGACAGGCTGTACACAGATGTTTCTGCAGTAACAGTGACAGTGTCAACACACTCACACACACACACACACACACACTCACACACACACACTCACACACACACAGACCTGAGTCATAATGAAGCAGAGAGTGTGAGCTTCTTCTGTGTGACAGTTTGCAGACTGACTCTGACCTGCTGCACCACTGACACACACACACAGAACAATACTCACTGACTTCACATTTATTTACTCTATAAATACACAGACACTGTGGAGGGGGATTTGAACTGTCAACATCCAAATAATTATCATCCATGACATCACTGCAGTAAATCAAAGAAATCCATGAAATAAAACAAAATATATTCCAAAGATCAAATATTTATTTTTATATATTTAAAGGAAAGGTATTTGCAGTAATATTTTATTTATTGTGTATCCAATAGAGAGCAATATTTTTAAAAAATATTTATAAATGTTTTTTCATAATGTGGAAAGCAGAAACATTTTTTTTCCTGACTCCAAAAACACTGCACAAACCAATGATTTTAAATCTATAGACAATGTTTTTATTTATTTTTTAATTTAAATTTCAGTAAAACAACGTAGCATCACTTCCTTCAAGAAATGCAAGGAGAGCTGGCTGTGACACCAAACGGTACCATGTTAGAGTTCTGGAGTACAGAAATTAAAAATTCAACGCCACAGTTGATGAAGTGTGGAAATAAAGCTGAAATAAAGAGTTTCTCAGTGTTCAGATTTGGACGCATAAAATCCAAAGCTGGACTAAACAAAACCACATCTGTTTTTACTGCTGCTCGTCTCCACCACAATTATCAGTCAGGGAGTTGAATGAAAAGAAAACCTAATCTGACGGCAGCTAAACAAGAGCGAGAGGAGGACGAAGCCGACGCTTTTTATTTCTGGATACTTTCATCATTCCAAAAAGGCTCTCCTGCACCAGCTCCCCTCGAAGCTTTTAATTTTAAGCCACAAAGTTTAGAGTCAGAGCGTCGCGGCCTTACATCCCTGCTGCTGCTAAAAGACGAGAAGGGAGCCAGAGGAGGGGCGCGCTGAGGAGGAGGAGGTGGAAAAGGCAAAGAGTAACTTATTGTTTTTATATGAGATCTATTCCCCTGGTGTTCTGGTCAATAATGACTTGATATATCAGCCGCTGCCTCTGCTATTTGCACTGTTTTCCTGCTGTTTTCTCTGCCCGTGATGGAGCGCAGCTATTTCCGCGCTGGTCCAGGAGCCGCGAGGCTAACGTCTGTTTGATCAAAGTTTATGTGAAATTTCCCGGGGCCACCGAGGGAGCCGCTGTTTATGAACTGTAATAAAAAGAGTCATTTTGACGGCGTGACCCCGGTGCTGAGACTGGAGGAGGAGGAGGAGGAAGAGGAGGAGGAGGAGGAGGGTTGGGTTTATGTCTGTTTGCAGGGAGGTGATGTTCTGCCAGGTCTCCGAGGAGAAGAGGAAGGCGGAAGAGAAAGAAGTTGAGGAACTGTTTTCTAAAACCAAAAGACACAAAGACACAAAGTCACATGATCAGTGATTAATGAACGGAATGACATCTGCAGCAGGAAGGGAGAGGGGCCGATCAACAGGTCAGTCGTCCATGTTGGACCAGAAGATGATTCAGATCATTTCATTTGGTGGAATTTAATCACAGGTTGTGTCAAAAAGACAGAAGGACACAAATGTCCCTCATCAGTTCCATCACTGGAGTTTCATCTCATGTCCATGGAGAATTTCACATACTCATCGTCATACTTCCTCTGTTTTACTGCAGTACTAGAGTTATTCTGCTTTCTCACTGTACCAGGAACAACTCCATCCATTCATTCTCCTGCACCAGGAACTTCTTTTTCCTGGTCTTGCCCCTGTCCTGACGTGGAGTGTCCCTGATAAGAGGTCCACCCCTCACAGAGTAGAACAGAAGAGAAACCCTGTAGGTCTCTGCCTGAACCCAGTGTCTGATCCACTCTGGTTTTCTATAGTAACTGTAAAATACATTCTGCCACAGCTTTTTATGAATATATATTTATATAGTACATATATATATATATATAGTATATTGTCCCATTTCCTTCCTGTTACGGTCCAGGAGGAAGGGTAGTTTTATTTTTAAATAAAAAAATGAAATATTTTTATATGTGTCCAATGAGGCAAACAGTGTTTTCTGACTATGGGATGTACACAGACTTTATTGTCACCGCACACCAGGTATAGAATAAATCTGCAGTACTTCTCTGGTACTGAGTGTACTGTACACATACCTGTATTTAGGTGAGAGCTGCAGAGACAAAGACGAAGTTCACGCTGTCCCAGCAGTAAACCAACAGCCTCAGATTAAAGGCCTTTGGCCTGAATTTCTACCACTTCATACAAAACTAAAAATACACATCTCTACTGCACTCAACTGCATTCCATTAATTCAACAGTTTACCACTTTAAAAAAAAGAGTATTTTTAACACCTTTCAATTTAATAACGTGTTTTTCGGGCCACGCTCAGTTCTGCTTCTGTTTAATTTCCGTGCCACGGATGAAGCGGCGTTGAAGGAACAAATGCAGGTTTAATTAGACGGCGCCGGAGAAACAGCTGCAGAGACGTTAACCCGTCATTTAGTTTTCTTCTGAGGAGCATCTGTCCACGTCCAGCTCTAATCTCCTCAACCTGGAGACCAATCATCTCTTCATTAGACCACTGATACTGTTCAAGTGTCTCCTCCAGCAGCAGCAGAGGAGGAGGATTACAGCATCGACTCAGGGAAAAGGTCAACACTGTTGAATTTTCTCAAAGGTTACTATTTATACCTGGTTATCCACCGCCGTCTCCTCATAACGTATACGTATACATACATATATATATATATATATATACGCAGCAGTGCGTGGGGAGGAAACAAGTCATATATTTCTCTGCCGTTTGGAATTCTATTCCATCTATTGTACAGACGAAGCTGAAGGAGGCTTCATCACATTCTACAACAACTCATTTAAGATGCATTGGATTCAGTGGAGAGGATGGACCAGGACAAAGCCCATCATGCTGTGCCAGATGAATCAGAAACTGAACCAAAGTGTTTCATTAAGAGCTGTTGGCTGCTGCTGAGAAAACACTGGGGTTTAATCCTTAAACTCTGGCTCACGTCATACACACCGCACTGGCTCTCACTGGTAATTGGCTGAGATTTACGGCAGCGTCATCTGTAAAGTGTTGTACTTTTTGTTAATTTATCAAAGATAGTTTATCGTTTATATTATGTATTTTTTATGTGAAAAATACATAATATAAACGATAAACCAATGAATGACAAAACTATTATAGGGTTGCAAAAAGGCACAAAGGTAAAGTTATAAGTAATAGCTTAAAAAACCTTGAGTGAGCCTTGATTCAATTTATAAATGGATCATTTTTGACACATTAGGACAGAATTGTTGTTTAGATGCTGTTAAAAAATTGATGTCAGAGACAAATTCACTTAAAAAAAAAGTCTAACAGTGATATAAAGTAATCTACAGATCTGTAGGATCTTAGCTCCCGAAGACCGAGGAGCTGCTGGTCCACTGCTGCCTCCTGTGGCCAGTTTGTGTAACTGAGGCAAATCTGTGTCTAAAGGACTTCATTGTAAACAAGCTCCACAAATTAAAATAATGATAATGATAATGAAAAATGTTTGATGGGGGCAGCAGTGAGCCTCTTTACAACACAACAGTTTTAAAAACTTTCATTCCCTGGAAATGTAAAGTTGAGCAGGCAAACATTTTTCTCAGAAACTAAAATGACAGCAATGGTTTCACTGAGACGGAGCTGAAGTTCTCAGTCTGGTCAGTTATTCTGACAGTAAAAACACTTCCAAAAAAAGCCTAAAGCATCAATTTAACTGCTGTGGAGTATTGGTCAGAACCTCCACAGCCTCAGCAGCCTCAGCCTCAGCCTCAGCAGCAGCAGCCGCAGCAGCAGCAGCCTCAGCCTCAGCAGCAGCAGCCTCAGCAGCAGCCTCAGCCTCAGCAGCCTCAGCAGCAGCAGCCTCAGCCGCAGCAGCAGCCTCAGCAGCAGCAGCCGCAGCAGCAGCAGCCTCAGCCTCAGCAGCCTCAGCAGCAGCAGCCTCAGCCGCAGCAGCAGCCTCAGCAGCAGCAGCCTCAGCAGCAGCCTCAGCCTCAGCAGCCTCAGCAGCCTCAGCCTCAGCCTCAGCAGCAGCAGCCTCAGCCTCAGCCTCAGCAGCAGCAGCAGCCTCAGCCTCAGCAGCCTCAGCAGCCTCAGCCTCAGCCTCAGCAGCAGCAGCAGCCTCAGCCTCAGCCTCAGCAGCAGCAGCCTCAGCCGCAGCAGCAGCCTCAGCAGCAGCAGCAGCAGTAATGAAACACTAAGTGACAGCAGCTAACAGCAGCTCTCTGCACTGCTTCTCTAAATAAACCTCCACAGGTCAGTGGAGCTGCGGCAGAAGTCGCCGCCTGATCCCGAGGAGCTTTGCTCTGACAACACACCTGTCTCCTTCCTGTCTGAGATTTATCACAGCTTTGACGGAAATCGATGCAGCTCTCCAAAAGATAGCGACAGCGAGAGAGAGAGAGAGAGGGAGAGAGAGAGAGGGAGAGAAAGAGTGAGAGTGAGAGATCAGAGCAAACAGCAGAGCGCCATCAGCTGTAATAACCATCTTTACAACACACACACACACACACACACACACACACACAGAGTAAATCCTGCACATGTCCCTTAGAAACAACAGGTAATTAGTCTAAGTGTTAAACAATGATTTGTTATAAATTTATTTAAGTCTTAAACCTGTGTAAAAAGATAAAAGTGTGGAATATTATGTTTGTGCGTGTGTGACACACACACACACACACACACACGATTAGATTTTTTTCTTGCCTCCCATAAAGTCTCTCTGTCTTCCTGCGTGACACAAAACCATCAGAGTCCAAATCCACTATAAAGCTCACCTATGGGTGAGTGCCACACACACACACACACACACACACACACACACCGAGGAGAGCAGGATTATTGAAGTGGTATCAAACAGGAATAATAAGGCAGCTTCTTAAGATTTTAATAAGAATAAAATGAAACAGTAACCGCCTGGGGGCCGGCCGGGTTAATCCCTTCTATATTACTGAAAATAAAAAAGGGATAAAAACCAGACGGAGGGACGGAGCTGCAGCCAGAGACGGGGGAGAGGAGACGGGAGGAGGAAAATACAGGAATAATGGTGGACACATAAAA
>NC_024320.1:5203948-5209429 GCF_000523025.1 Cynoglossus semilaevis
GAGGGGTGTGTTTAATTAAAGGCCTGAACGCTCAGAGTTCTTCTCTCATCCACGTCTAGTTTCAAAATTAGGTCAAATGAGGTCAATTCATTATTCATTATTTCAAAGGCTGTTTTTTTTTGTTGTTTTTTTTTTAAACCCAAAGACTTCATTCCTGATAGAACATCCACTGGAACATTACAGCAGAGCTGATATAAAACATCCATCATCCTTGTTTTCACCGTTCACTGTTTCAAAGACAAAGTATTTCAGATAAACATAAAGTCAATCCAAGTGTTCTTCCAAAAAGGCCTGGGGCAGCAGTTAGCAGCATAAACGCTAACAGGTCTGGTCCCTGCCGGCAGCCCATTAGTATCATCAGAACGCTGTTACTTCCTTACGCTGGTTTCAAAATGTATATCTATACATATATTTAACAAGTGATTTTGTAAATGTTTTTCCTGAGGCAGTGACTGTAAAACGTCAGAACGAAAACAAACGACAGGAAAGGTTGACATGTTCCTTCAATATTCAGTGGTAATCATATAATCAGAGATCATCAAAGGACTGATGAAGGACAACTGGAACCGACCAATCAGACACCATGTGACACAGAGGAAACCCCGTGGTCACATGACCAGGGAGGAAGTCAAGAAGATGTTAAATGTTTCAGCTTCCAGTTAACAGAGATGATGAAACATATTTTATATTAACACACAATGTGTGCGTGCGGGGCTGGTGAGTGCACGGTGGTGATGTCAGAGCACGTGCACGTGCGGCAGCAGATGGTGTGAAACAGTTGGCAGGAGGGAGCGAGCGTGAATATCTGTTTACTAATAACCCTTTAATTACCTCAGATCAAACACTCACTGCCTCTCAGGGACCGGCCTTCAGTCTGAGACCGGAGGAGGAACGCAGGAGGACCAGCAACATCAGGAGGAGGAGGAGGAGGGACAAAGGAGAAGATGAAAAAGGAGTTGATGAAGCACCGCTCCTCCTCCTCCTCCTCCTCCTCCTGCTGCTGCTGTTGGAACACTGAAGTCTTCCTCTCCTCTGTGGACACCGTCTCCGTCCCATCATCTGTCCAGCAGACGTCTGTCTCTGACCCACAGACCGTCAAACAGCAGCTGATGGTTTCCATCATGGCTGTGATTATAAAATAGAACTTGAGAAAATGAAAACATTTAATGTATAAAACATCAGAGACACCCCCCGCCCTCCTCCCCCCGACTCCCAGCCTGAGGTGACGCCCTCAAATCATTTCTTCTTCTTATGAAAAATAAAACTTAAACGTGTTCAATTTGTAACGAAGGAAAAGTAGCAACTCCTCACACATTTGAGGAGCAGCAGAAAGAAGGAGGCGTTTGACTCCATGAAAGTGACGGTAAATGAAAGATTATTTTAACAGTGATTCATGTGACGACACTTTTCACACAGACCCAGAGAAGAAGAACTTTTTTTTCTCCGCTGCCAAACTATAAAGAAATCCTCAGAAATAAAATACTATTCTAACGTTAACCTTTATTTATACTTCATCTAAACTCCTTTTTAATTTCCCTCAATTATTTACAGCCTGAACTTGGTGGTTTCCAAAGTGTGGCTCCGGGTCCCATGAGGTTAAAGATGGAACTACAGCAGAGCAGCAAAAGAAAGGAATCATTTGAATAATTTGAATTGTTCATGTTCAATAACCTGTTTTTGACATTATTATAATTGTATACAATATAAATATAGATTATTTAGGTTTCTAAATGTTGTTGTTCCTACAGTCAGTTTTTTTTTTTTTTTGCTTTAACGAAAACAACGTCATCAGACACCTACTGGCTAAAGATGGAAACAGAGCTACACTGAATCACTTTGTCAACAACAACAACAACAACAACGTCACATGACATTGAAACCAAAACGATAATCTTTCTGATTATTCAAATTCAAAGTCTTCCACTTCACACCAACAGGAGCAGATTTCTCTGCTGCCTCTCTGAGCCAAAGCCAAGATGGCTGCCCTCTTAGCCCCGCCCCCCATCGTTCTCACACACACACACCTACCAAATAATAAATAAAGGAGTGATCAGCCACAGTGTCAGTCCGCTTTAATCCCATTTTAATTTCCTCCTGGGGAGTTTGCCAGCTCTGTGTCTGAGGAGTGAAGGTGCAGCGAGGAGGTGGAGAGAGGAGAAGAAGCACTTCACAGGGAGCCAGGAGCAGGAAACACACTCACATGTACACACACACCACGCCATTCACCTGAGGTCCAGGAAGGAGCTGAAATCACTCAGGCTGTATGTTGGTGACCAGGCGGGAATCAAAAATGTATCAACAACTATCTTTTAAAGTTCATGATACGCAGTAAGCGTTTGATGCTAAGCTATGCTAAGCTAATGAGTTCTGCATTTGTTTTGCGCAAACACAGTGGCGCCCTCTGCTGGGTCACACTATAAATACATCAGATGTTTCGGAATGTCTTGACCTAGCGTATGATTACACTTTAAAACTCCAACAAAAATAAATTCTACCTTTCCGTCTTCTGTCTCAGCTGCTCTGGGCCGTACTGTGGAACATTCCGGCCTTTCCTCTACTGAGGTTCTCTAAATGTCAGACACGTGTCGTTAACCAGAATGTTGTTAACCTCCTGTGTTTTCTTCTCCTCAGTCCACTTCCTGCACAAACGTGTAACAAAGACGACATCTACTCCCACCGTTCCTACGGTAACGCCACTTATGTCCCGGCTCGCCGCCCTTCCCCGTCATGGTTTCAGGTGGAAATGATACATTTTATTAAAAGGACATTTAGTTTGGAGTAAGGACCGAGGAGGAGGAGGAGGAGGAGGTGGTGGGAGGATGGATTGCTGCTGAAAAGGAGATAAAACTCTCTGGGTATTGTGGGATTGATGGGATTGGGCAGATGTGAGGAGATGTGACCTCCACACTGAGACCAACACGAACAAATGAAGATATAAATAGACTCATCTGCAGCAGAATTACCAGGGGTGTGCTGGAGTGCTGCAGCACGGGCTTAATGTATGGATGGAGGCGGCGGGGTGTGTGTGTGTGTGTGTTGTCCTATGAGGTAAGGGAGCGGCTTCATCTACACGACCACAGATACATCACTAGGAAATATTTAATTTTGAGGTACATTAAAAGAAGAACCTTCTGCTGCTGAGAGAAGGAGCAGGAGGTTAGGGAACAGCCCCTCCCCCCCATCTGGATTTATTTATTAGATACAAAAGTTAAAGAAAAAACATGTTTTAGTTCAATTGAAGTTGATTTTCTTTTTTGCTTTTTTTTGCTTTTAAATGTTTTTTTTTCTCTCTCGGGGATTGAAATAGGTGTGGGGTTCTGAGCGGGGACAGTTTGACCCGGGCTGTCAAATTGACCAGAACCGTCTCTGAAGGAGAAGAAGAAAAAATTTCATTTTTTTAAATAGAAAAAATTAACTCGTGAGCAGAAACGCTCATCTTTATTGCGCTGTATTTGTCATTTCTTTGACCTTTTTATTTAGGGCAAAGCCCGGCCACCGAACCCACCCCCTCTTGACCCCCCCCCCCCCATCTCTCCTCCTCCTCCTCCCGTTTCTCCCCCTCATTGTGACATTCATTAAGCAGCTCAGGGTTTTTACACATCTCTGTGTTCAAACTGGATTCTCATCGCTGCAGGGAAAACAAACTGTACAGATGCCAGTGTTTGAGCTGCTAATTAGCAGTTTGTATTAGTAATTAATAGCATTAGCAGTCAACAGGCTCCTGTTTGCTCTGCTGCCTCCAGCAGGCTCCACCCCCTGCCCACGGCTCGCCGTCCCTGCAGCGCTCCAATAACATCAACTGCCGACGAGTTCTAGTTCGTTAGGGACAGGAAGTCCAGAGGACAAAGAGACAGGAAGTCCTGAGGACAAAGAGACAGGAAGTCCAGAGGACAAAGAGACAGGAAGTTCTGAGGACAAGGAGAAAGGAAGTCCTGAGGACAAAGGGACAGGAAGTCCATAGGACAAAGAGACAGGAAGTTCATAGGACAAAAGAGACAGGAAGTCCTGAGGACAAAGGGACAGGAAGTTCTGAGGACTCATTATTGTTGTTGGATTAAAATGTCTCCAGACCTTTTCGTGAAACACAGTAAAAAAATCATTAGCAATAATGAAGTTAAGATGAATGATTATGAAAACGGATTTTGATGGATTTAAATTCTGTTTATTCTTTGTCATTAAACGTAACTGTTCTTAAAATGGAAAAAATATTTAGTTAAGTGAGTTTTAGTTACTTGAACTAAAAGCTTAAACATAAGACGTTCATTAAAAGATCTTAGAGTGACCTCTTATCTATTGTGTTACGCCATGGAAACCAGACAGGATTAGTTCAAGTTTAATTATGACCATGTTAATTAAAATCATAATTTAAACTCTAAGTAGTTTTTGGTCAACTGGGTTTTTATTTAAAGCAAAGTCCATAGTTCAGTCATTTGTCTTCTGTCAGCGGTCTCAGGTGGGGGGGGGTCCTGGACAAACACTCACATTCACACTCACATTCACACCTATGGTCCATCCAGAGTGAACATTAAACTAAATGCCATCAGTTAAACCAGCATCTTCCTGCTGCAGGACAAGTGTGAAGCAAATTCCTAAAAAAAATGTCTGACTCTCAAGTGAAAACAAAAATAAACAAACAACCAAAAACGAACCCAGGTCAGACTGGATTAGTTTGTCTTTGAAGACTGAAAAGTGAACCTGGAGACCTGTTCTGGTTCTTTGGCCTTTTCCTAAATAAGTACACTACCTCCTAATTGATCACTTTGATGACTGATGACAACCTTACTGCATCTAAGGTTTGGAAAAGCACTTTGTTTACCGCCTTCAAAAACTTCTAAAGCTCCGACGACAACAAGGTAGAAGTTCAGTAGTGTAGGAAACAGAGGTGAAAAGGTCAGACTCAGCATCAGAGCTGAGGCTTTTCCCCCGTTTTACCATCATTTAGCTCAAGCAGCTTCAGCTACAGCGGCGACCGCTCTCAGAGCTGCACAGTAACCCGGCCTGGGCTGATGAGAGAGGAGCAGGAGGAGCAGAGGTGTTGGCGGCTGCGAGGTGAGCGCAGGCAGCGGCAGAGTTATCAATTATCCAGAGCTCTGTGCCACTCCGGCTGCCTCCAGATCTGGTGTTAAATTAAGTTGTCAGCACTGTCTCTCCGATTTCCCTCGTCACGCCAGCAGACGGTGATGGCGCCTGACGGCCGCTCGCTGGAGCTCCTCTCCGGCTGCCGCCCCGCATCTCGCCTGCAATTCATCAGCTCCTGAACACGCTGGCCTCGGCTCGGTCTACGCGCCAAAGCATGCCACGCCAGCGCTGCGCCGCAGCCAACCAGCACGGCTAAGAACCGTGGCAGAGGAAAGAGGGATGAAATCACCTTCCAAAAACACAGCCTGGAGGACGAGGGGGCAGTGGACAACTTTTGCCCCTGTTGCCCAGGCCGGGGGCAGACTCCGTGTTTGGACCGGAGCGGGGCTGTTGATGTTGGTG
>NC_024320.1:5210687-5213158 GCF_000523025.1 Cynoglossus semilaevis
GAAAAAGGGAAGGGAAGAGAGGAAGGACGAGGCAGAGAGGAGCCCGTGGCCCCGCTCTCCTGCAGGGACAAGGCCTCCACAGAGGGCAGGGAAAGTGGGACACAAAGCAGAGAGAGAGTTGGCACACGGGCAACACACGACAGCACAGGACTGGGCTGAAGGGCAGGACAACATTCAGAGGCAGGGAGAGGGAAGGGGGGGGGGGGGGCGGGGGGGGGGGGGGAGGGGGGGGGGGGAGAGACAGGAGTGAGGACGAACAGGTGATGGAGATAATGGATAACTGTGAAGCAGCAGGGTGTTAAGCTCTCAGTGCTTAAGTATTTATTTGTGATGAATAGTAATGATGGTGCTCTTTACAAAGCACTTGTTTAATATGGAGAAGGCTGCAGAGAGGGCGAGGACAACAGGCTTCTTCAACATCACTGATGAAGTGGAGGGTGAGGATGAAGAATTCCCTCATCAGGACCGACTCAGGGTCGCACTGATAACAACGGTAATTGAATGAGTTTAAAAGATAAGTGATTTTTTTCCCCCTGTTTTAACTAAACAAGGTGATCATTAAAATTCCCTGAATCTGACCTGGAATCCTCCAGAAACAAATACAGTCCATATTCTGGAGCATTTGGTCCACGCTGGCTCCTGTAGTACAAACAAGGTCAAAGTCTTCTTCAAGTCCACCCTCCACTCCCTCTCTAACACACAGTATTGTAAAATATCATCTGATTCGGCTGAGGCTTCAACCTCTGGTTGGCGGCCCAGGCATGTGTCAGAGCAGTCTGACTGAGGTCAGGACAGTCAGTAGACAGTCTTAGACCACGACTGGACTGGAAGACACCGTCAAAATGAACAGTAATGACTGAACTACACCAACTCTATCTAAAAACCACCATGCTGCTCCTTCAGCCCATCCAGGGTAGCCCCCGGGACGGCGCCCCCACAGGAAGTCCCAACTCAACTCTTGGTGAGGAGGGCTCCCCATGTGGAGAGAAAAAACACTGGAGCTGGAGGGTAAAGAAATAAGCAAAAAAAAAAAAACAACAACAATTAAAAGCAATGATAAACGCTGCACTACAGCAGCCTAAAGCTAGAAGAGCTGATCTAACATGGAAACAGGTTGGGTTAGAACTAGAAGAGAAAAACATACAGTGTAGTAAAGGCCAATAAGAGATGGAAAAAAACAACAACAAACAAATAGATGATAATTACATGGATTAATGAATTAATGTTACACTAAACAGCCGTGAGCAACAGATCTGATTTAGGAAGCAGAGATCAGAGGTTAAGGATGTAGAGGAAATACATTAGAATCAAATAAAAGCCAGGTTATAAAGGTGACATCAACAGTCTCTGAGGTGATTCTAGTCAAATGGTTTTGTTATTGTTCAGGTTAACTTTACTGTAGGTGGACTGGTCCGCTGGTACTGCTGGTACTGTGGACCAGTAGTGTCCCATTGATTGTTGAAGAATATATGTAATATAATAAATATAATATGTATATTATTAGTCTTCCTGGTACCAATGAACCCACAGACTGCTACTGGTCCATGGACCTAAGGGGGGCCGGCCTCCCTTGTTGGGAACCACTGGTACAGTTTATTGTATCCAGTGTCTCTAACATGTTTTTCTTGTCCAGCAGCCATGTTGATACTGTGTGAAAATCTCATACAACCCCCTGAACAGAACGGAACAGAACAGAACCGTCGGTGTCCGACTGCCGTGATCAGACTTAACATCTGTAGTTTCTTCCCCGAGAAAAAAACAAACCAAAAACCTCTCCACACTGGCCCTGCCTCAGCTCTGAATAAAACATTAAAGACCATTCTCAAATATTAACCTACTTATTGAAAAGGCCCGTGTGATTTATGTCGATTTGGTCGGCGTTCAATGCTGCACAGCTGTCACTGTAACCCAAATTATCCAGCAGTGCTCCCTCACACCAGTTAAGGGAATAAGTTGTGCTTTAAGACTTCAAAAGGCCCGACTGCACGTCTCTGAGCTCCTGTTTCTACTCCTCATCGCTGCACTTCTAACGTTCAGTCATTATTCAATCTGGCTGATAATGAGCGCCGGCTCGACCTCGCAGATAAAGAATGTTTTCTTTTTATCTCTGCGCCTCATGTTTTTTCAGGGCTAATTTAAGAGAACGCTGCTTCATCTTCCACCAAATGAAGTAAAAACTCCACAGTGGGAGGATCTCTCCTGTTTATAAACAGCACCCAGGGCCCGGTGAATCCGTTGGCACCGGGGCCGGTCGGCCGCCGATCAAACAGTCGTAACCTCCTGTTCCAAAGATAAGCTGCAATCAGAGCGATGGGGGAGAGTTTGTGAGGAAACAGGGGGAGTGTGAGCGTGTGAGCGGTGAACGGAGGGGGAACGCGGCCAGGACTGCTCATCGCGGCTGACGTGCCTGAACGGAACCGAGGTGGGGGGGGGGGGGGGGGGGGGGGCGCGCCCCCGCCCCCGAGGCGCAC
>NC_024320.1:5213580-5214934 GCF_000523025.1 Cynoglossus semilaevis
TAGTAACCTGGTGTTAACAGTAGCAGCATCGTGTGTTTTCCTGCAGTGAAATTGTTTAATAAACTCAACATATCATATCATTGGCCCGTGTGTCGTATCACCACATTCTTGCCAATATGTGAACACCCCCATGGACGTTGCTATTGTAAACACGTGTCCTCACTGTCCTAGCGGAGATAAAGACGTCGTCACAGTGAACTTTCCTCTGGTCTTAAACAGATTCAGCCTTAAACGGGCCCCGGTCTGAGGCCCCTGTGCCTAATTGGGCTCTCAAATGTTACCAGGTCGCTTTTTCCAAAGGACAAGGAGGCGACACATGGCCAGAGAGGAGCGTGTGGAGAGAGAGGAAATGGACAGAACAGAAGGTTTAGCACCTCCTACTGCCAAGTGTTTTTTCCATCCAGTCAGTGACTGTTAACAGCGTGAGAGCAGCATCGGCCTTTATGACTGCTCCTCATTTTTAATGTTCTTTGGACGGGGAGATTCTGATTTACACACGGCTAAAGAATCAGCTGGTGTTCTGAGCTACAGAGCCTCAGACCTCTGGTCACGTCAGCGATGATGAAAGAACACACGCTCAGGTGGAACCTACAGTCTGCTGTGTGTGAGTGGCTGGATAAAACAGCAGCAGAAATAATTTGACTTTAAATCTTTTCATCTGCTGATCTTTGTTTCACATCGAGTAATACAACACGAGGAGTCGCCCCCTGGTGGTTTTCTGCCATTTCTGGCTGATTACACAATGGCTATGTCAATGTCTCCCCAACACACTGTGCAACAGCCTTAAATGTTTCACCATCTCTGACCCACACTGGTTCATTTCATCATGCACTAAAGCACAAAACAACAACAGGCACGGACTTCAAACACTCAACAGGGGGCAAACTCATCTTTTTTTCCCCTCTGCAGTTCATCAAAGCCTCCACCAGCTAATCCCTTTCTTATATAAATAGCTCTTTGGGTGGAGAGGGTAGCAGCCGCGCAGAGCTCTAACCCTTCTGTCCCTGAAGCTGCAGCCAGGACGAGCTGTGTGTTGGATTGGCACGTCGGGCTGCCTGGGGCCTGCTGCTGCTGCGCTGGCCGCCAGTACAGATGGAGGGCAGGGCTGGGCAGTGCCAGCTTGTCAGTCGGATTAAAACGACTCATTTATTCACTGAAGTATCGCGCAAAGCGACCGGGGCCAGAGCGGGGTGAGGGCAAAAGCGGGGGGAAGAGGAGGGTTGGGCAGCGGTGAGGTGAGGGCGGCTTGGATGTGAGAGAAGGTGCTCTCCTCTCAGGCCCTCCTCCCTCTCCCCCACCTTCCCCTCCCTCCCCCCCCCCCCCCCCCCCCCCCCCTCCCCCCCTCCCTCTCTTT
>NC_024320.1:5215735-5239927 GCF_000523025.1 Cynoglossus semilaevis
TGGATTGCCGCGTGGGGCGGCGGGGGGCCTGCTGCTGCTGCGCTGGCCGCCAGTACAGATGGAGGGCAGGGCTGGGCAGTGCCAGCTTGTCAGTCGGATTAAAACGACTCATTTATTCACTGAAGTATCGCGCAAAGCGACCGGGGCCAGAGCGGGGTGAGGGCAAAAGCGGGGGGAAGAGGAGGGTCGGGCAGCGGTGAGGTGAGGGCGGCTTGGATGTGAGAGAAGGTGCTCTCCTCTCAGGCCCTCCTCCCTCTCCCCCACCTTCCCCTCCCTCCTCCCTCCCTCCCCCCTGCCTTTTTAGCCGGTTACTTATCTTTCCACGGCTGCCAGAAGCCATTACCGCAGTGTACGGAAGGCGGACGGCGGGGTGGCATCTCCCAGAGCCTGGGTGACAGATTGCTGCTCGGCACTGGTGGCTGAGGAGGTTGGAAAGTGATTGGCTCTGGTGTTCGGGAAGTGGGCATCGAGGGCAGGGCGAAGGAGGAGGAGGTAGAGGATGACAAGACCCGGCTGCGTGACCTTTGGTTCAGCGTACGTTTCTTAGAGAGGCCTTGGATTTTAAGAGCACGACCACTTGGCAGAGGCGACCGCCCCGGTGGTGGTGGTTTCAGGAAGAACACAGATCTGAGGCCAAGCCGGGGGCGAGCGTGATTCCGTCTTCTCTAGTTCGCCCTTAAGACCCACGTGACCTTGCAGAAACCCAGCGAGCACAAGTGGAGGACAAGTGTCAATATGTGAGGGTTCAATCGCCTCCGCAGCTTCAGAGCCGCTGCCAGCCGCAGTCACAGAGTTGTCAAAGTCATGAAACGTTCTGAGGAAAAATGTGAGAGAAAATCCTCAAAGTCAAGGTCGAGTTGTTTGGTGTCGTGTGATTGATGCCAGCGACACAGAATCCGAACAGTCACCAGACCAGAGTCAGTCCCAACTTTGAAAACAAACTGAACACGAGCCAAAATACAGGCTCATCCAGACACGGCTAACTGTTAGCGGCTAACATCAACATTGGAGCTGCTCAAAGTACCAGCAGTACTGCACAGTACTGCAGTACTGTGGTGTCGCAGGTGTTTCCAATGCTGTGCATCTTCATTCTGCAGTTTCCCTTTCAAACGGCAGCCATTTAGGTCACTGTCAGGCCACTGCTCCGTGTGTACGTGTGTGTGTGTTTTCTTCTGTGTTTGTGTGTGCGTGTGTCGGGGGGGTTGGAGGCTTGGAAGGGTTTTATCGGGGATAATTACTCCCGATAGCTGTAATTTACAGGGTGACAGCAGGGAGGACCGGCAAGATTCACACGTCTGTGGGTCAGCATCTGTCGCCATTACTGTGCGACACACACACACACACGTACACACGGAGCAGTGGCCTGACAGTGACCTAAATGGCTCCCGTTTGAAAGGGAAACTGCAGAATGAAGATGCACAGCATTGGAAACACCTGCGACACCACAGTACTGCAGTACTGTGGTGTCGCAGGTGTTTCCAATGCTGTGCATCTTCATTCTGCAGTTTCCCTTTCAAACGGGAGCCATTTAGGTCACTGTCAGGCCACTGCTCCGTGTGTACGTGTGTGTGTGTGTGTCGCACAGTAATGGCGACAGATGCTGACCCCTAGACGTGTGAATCTTGCCGGTTCTCCCTGCTGTCAACCTGTAAATTACAGCTTTCGGGAGTAATTATCCCCGATAAAACCCTTCCAAGCCTCCAACCCCCCCGACACACGCACACACAAACACAGGAGAAAACACACACACACGTACACACGGAGCAGTGGCCTGACAGTGACCTAAATGGCTGCCGTTTGAAAGGGAAACTGCAGAATGAAGATGCACAGCATTGGAAACACCTGCGACACCACAGTACTGCAGTACTGTGGTGTCGCAGGTGTTTCCAATGCTGTGCATCTTCATTCTGCAGTTTCCCTTTCAAACGGCAGCCATTTAGGTCACTGTCAGGCCACTGCTCCGTGTGTGTGTGTGTGTGTTGTCTCCTGTGTTTGTGTGTGCGTGTGTCGGGGGGGTTGGAGGCTTGGAAGGGTTTTATCGGGTATAATTACTCCCGATAGCTGTAATTTACAGGTTGACAGCAGGGAGAACCGGCAAGATTCACACGTCTGTGGGTCAGCATCTGTCGCCATTACTGTGCGACACACACACACACACACACGAGCGGGGCGGCCGGTGGGTCGGTTGGACCGGCGTACAGGAGGAAACAGTAAACAACAAACGGCGTGTGACAGATTATAGCAGCGCGGCTAAAGGACCTTCCACTGACACATCATTTCTCTCGCTCTGAGAGTTTGTTTTCACGGCAGCTGTCACCAATAAAATGGAGAAGCAGGAGATGGGGTGAGGTGGTTGGGGGGGGGTGGTAGAGGTAGGTGGCTTTTGTTCCAGATCCAGAAAGGTGGTTGGTGGGAGGAGGAGGAGCAGGAGGAAGAGGAAGCAGAGATGGGAGGGAGGGTGAAGAGCGGCAGTGACCTGTTTTAAAAGTCTGGCCTCACTTTGTTTTTAATGGAGTATTAGTATCAGAGAATCCAGGGCAGGGCGACGTCAAACGCGTATTTTTCTGCTGTAATTACCTTCACCATTACCTTCTGCCTTTTTAGGTCTGCAGTACAAATGGCCCACGTCTGGCTGAAGTGATAATTTTAGTTCCGTTTGCATCAGCCTGTGTGGTTCAGTCAGCACAGAGCAGCCACTTTATTCTACGGGGTAAGCACTATCTGAGTTCTGTGAACACATTTGTCAGCGCCGCGGACACAAATCGTCCCACATCGTCCCAGGCGGCTGCTCTTTTTCCCCTGATCCCACACAGCTCAGAAATTAGGAGGAGGAGGAGGAGCAGGAGTAAGAGGAGCCAGGTCAGGCTGCTGCCAGGTCACCCCCCCCCCGACCCCCTCCTCTCCACCCCCTTCATTCACCTTACACACGGCCCAGTATCAGCCAAAGACTTGACATGGAACCGACCCAGAGTTTGTTCTGGCAGAAGCCACTCATCCTTGACCTTTCAAAGATGAAGGACGTCTTTCCTCTTCAGGTGGATCACTTCTTCTTCTGCTCACACTTCTGCACTGATTCACTGAGGTCTGAGTTCACGTCATGGTACTTTGAGGATTAAACCAAACTACATCCAGAAGTAGTAGCTATAGTACTCATTAGTATTACTGCTGCCTACAGCAGAACATCACACCAAGATGGAGAACATGGAGATGACCAGAAGGATGAAGGAGGTCAGGACAGGCCTGTGTTCACGTTGTCCAATCATATTTGACCGTGTCTCTAATCACTACATTTGATGTTTAATATTTTACTTTTTATTTTATATTGTGGAGTACACTTATCCTACATATGGTACTCTCTCAAAATACTACATCTTTATTCATGTTTTCTTCCTGATTATCAATTGTGGCTCAATGCAAAAAAAAAAAAGAAAAAGAAAAATATATGTAGGTGAATGGAATTCTACAGTCTATATTATTTTATTCTAAAAAACGTAACAAAAACACTCCAGCTTCAGTATACTGAGTTTAATTCAAGCCTGCATAAGTATCAAAAGTCTTCTGTATTCTTCTAGTATTTAACTGATTGTATTAAAGTCTTCATTTGTGCTTTAAGAGAGACATGTTGTTGTTAACAGTAACTCCCAGAAACACAAATGTGGGTTGGAGGCTGGATAACCACAGACTGAGCCACTATGAAGTTGAGTCTGGGCTAAAGGCAGTTAGGTCAAGGGTCACTGGACTGGTAGCTGCATGTTTACAAAATTGCTGCTGTGTCAGAATTTGTCTTCTGTCATTGGTTCCAGACCGATCCTACATCTGACTTCCGACTGTGGGCGCTGACATCTGACCCACGTCACCCGTCACAGCCCTGACCCTGAGCGTGTCGTCTCCCACACGTACATACACAGACGAGGAGGAACCAGACGAAGGAGAGTCTTAGAAACGACGAAGTCGACAAGAAAGGAGAGAAACTGTGAACGCACGGAAAACTCCGCAGGAGTCAAGGTGAAGGAGACAAGAGGAGGAAGTGGGCTCCACACTAACTTTTCACTACATTTTCTGCTGCTTCCTACAGAAAAGATTTGGGAGCACAGCACATTCAGGTTATTAATGAACTATTTTACTGATAAATGCTTTGGCAAAAAATACACATTTTACCGAAGTAACAGAATTTATTTAAAGTAAAAACCGACAGGGGAAAAATTTCACAACTTTTTCTTCTTCTTACAGCGTCAGGTCACAGCGACTCCCAGAACACCAAGGCAGAACCAGAACTTTTTATTACATTAACAGAGCTGGTCAGGTCTAACCTGGGTGAATCACATGGCCAGGTTCTTCCAAAGGCCAAACCATCATTCACTTCCAGTGTTCCACCCTGAACCAGCACCATCCTTCAGAACCACCATCAGCTCCTTACACAGAAATGCAGGGTTCCCCTGCACCTGTTTGCACTAATGTGCTAATTCATTGAACTCAGAGGACAACTGGATGAAAAAGGTTCTACATCTGCACTTTAGTCATTTCAGGCCACAGCAGAGAACGTCCACAGAATTAACCCTGTGGACGTTCGAAGTTCCTCCCTGAGGAAAAAGTGGAGATTTTTCTCAGGTTTGAGACGAAGTATCAGTTCATATTTATTCTTTCTCTCAGGTCCAGTTTTAGTTCTCTTTAAAACTGGCTTTTTATACAAATGTGAAACTTATGAAAACAGTTTCAGAATTAATAAATAAGAATAAACTGCCAGTTAGCCACAGCTTAGCATTAGCTACTACAGCAGCAGCATTGAGGGCAGATTTAAACACTAGCAGATTCAGCAGCTTAAAGTCATTTCACGAATTTGAAACGTCTACGTTACCCTAAAAAAAGACAGTTTTCAGATTAGAACTAGACTAGATACTGTAGCTTCAGTGGCAGACTTCGGTTGAGCATGTCCAACTTCACTATCAGCAACTGTAGCTTTATTAGCAGCTATTTAGGCGTTAGCATTTCTATTAGCCTTAGCAGCCTCATTAGCTTTATCTTCAGGATAGTTTGAGCTTCATCAGCAGATTTTTAGGCGTTAGCATCTCCATTAGCCTAAGCAGAACAGAAACCCATTTGAATGATTGAATCAACAGGGTTTGGTGCAGGAATTCTAAAAAGAAGAAATTCCCTGATGGAAACACCACTGAAGAAGAAGTAATGGACGTTCACGATGCCAACAAACATGAAACACCACAGAAGAGAGATCAACCGAGGAGGAGGAGGAGGAGGAGGAGACAAGTCAGATCTGACCTTTGAACTATTGTCCACCATCACTAACCTTCAGCTCCTTCCTGGTAAAAACCATCACAGCAGAATGTCCTGTTTTCATTTAGGTTCTAATTCATCCCTAACTAATTCTAAAGCTTTGAAATAAATCTCCTTCAACACAACAGTTATTCCAGATCAAACCAGTTTATTTCCACCCAGGACTTTCACCTCAGTGCAGGAAGTCATCTGTATTCATCAGGGAACAGAAGGAGAAGGAGGAAAGTGGAGGAGCAGGCCTCCTGATCATTTCTTTTTTTTTTTTCTGCTGCTCCCACCTGAAAATTTTAGGAGCGCAAGCACAAATTGAGAAGAGCAACATAAATCATCAACAAAAGCAGCACATTCAGACTTTTTTCCACTAAAATGTATTACAAACACTTTGGCGAAATTGCACAGTTTGCTGCAATAACAATGTGGTGTTTTATAGAATTTCTACAGGGGAACCAGAACCAGAACCAGAACTCTTTGACCTGCAGTCCAAAAACCACCAAAATGTGATTAAGTGAGAAGCAAAGTATTCAGATGCTGAACACGAGGGGAGGGAGAGAGAAACATTTTTCAAAAAGTAGGAGCCAGTTCTTACACTCACACACACACTCACACACACACTCAGAGCCCACCCCAGCAGCACCATGTCTGTTCTTGACCTCTCAGAGCTGGAGGACTTTCTCCAGGACGTCTGCTCAGGAGGTGAGTTTGTTCAGAAACCCTAACTCCGTCTCCTCCAGGAGAACTGCAGCCAATCACAGCACGTCAGCCGTACATTTGTGCTGAGTGCTGATACTTTGACTCCATTCTTTAACTTAATGAATCTGCAGCCAGAAACATCAGCCTGAGTTCACACAACGCTGCCTTCACCACACAACATCCAGACCAGCAGCAGCATCTGCTGGGATGAAGGAGCAGAGATGATGAGGAGGAGGAGGAGGAGGAAGAGGAGGCAGAAATGGGCGACAAAAGCCAAGAAGTCCTACACTTGTCAGTGACTTTTTAAATCTAGATCATATTCTAGATTATTCTATTATATCAACAACAACAACAATAATAATAAAAAGATTCCTTTAGAAAAAAATGGTAGTTTATAAATATTTAGTCTTCATGTACTGTAGTTGAGGTTTCATTCTGGTAAAAGTCCAAATCTGAGGAGGAGGAAGAGGAGGAAACATGGATAAACTCAGACCAGGAGACAGGACAGGGATTCTTCAATTAGAATCAGAAAAATCGTTGTCAAAATTGTCCTTTTTGACGTAAATATAAGCAGAGAAGTTTAAAAAAAGATAATGATGATGTCATCAACAGACTTCTTTAGACGTTTTATCTAAACACTGCCTGGTAAGTTAGTTCACCCAGGTGACCTTTAACCTGGAGTTGTTTCCATTACTACTCAGTGACTGAAACAGAGTCAGTGTGCCACAGATGGAGGCCGTGGTACAGGTGTCCCTCTGTCCCCTCCCCAGCTCGTCCACATCACTGCCCTGTGTGGGGGCTGATGCTGAAGGTACGGCCTTGTCCTGTTTAATATCTAACGGGACGCTGCCTGGTGGTGACTCCACCTGCCAGAGCGCATTCACATGAGCGCCATATGGGCGGCATCGACCCCGGCTCCATTAGTGGGGCCCAAGCAGGTCGGGACCCCCCCACCTCGGGCCTCCTGGCCTTTCCTCTGGCACTGCCACAGGGCATGTCCTGACTCCTGCCCACTGCCAGCTGCCCACACTGGGTCAGAGGAGGAGCAGCAGCTGCCTGTTGGCCGCTCCACTGCCCAGCTGAGTGTGGCAGCGAGCAGCCGCTGGTTACAGAGGGAACCCGCTCAGATCAGAGAGGACGCCAGCTTAGACATGGTCTATGGATGAAGAGTTCGGAAAAGAAAACTACGAACGTTTGTCATTCTGGACTTTTCTGTTATTAAAACATTTTTTAAAAGGAATCAGAAAAATATTTGCTAATGCTAACAATCAACAGCGTAGTCAGTTATCCACTGCCACTAATCAACGTTGATGTTAATAAAAACACTGCAGACATAAAGAAACTCTGTCATGGAGTGTTGTCATGTTGAACCAAAAAGTTACAAAGTGAAGGTCTTATAATCAGTCAAGTGAATTATTATTTTTTTAGGATAAATTCAGGTTAATCTCATCTTTGTGAGGTATTGAAATTTGTCACAAAAACAACATTTTCAATTCAAATCTTTTTTGATTGAATCAATTAACAGACATAGGTGAAGCTATAGAACAAAGATTTTTCTCTGTGTATTTTTAATTAGCCTACTGCAATCACAGAATACTAAAAACTCACAGTACAATTACAGCTGTTATGTCCAACATTTGATGTTGTAAGATGGATACACTGTTCTTCTCAGAACTGTTGTAGCTAACGTTAGCTCTGGTGTCTGTACCAGGACTGCTGTAGCTAATGTTAGCTCTGGTGTCTGTCCCAGGACTGTTGTAGCTAATGTTAGCTCTGGTGTCTGTCCCAGGACTGTTGTAGCTAATGTTAGCTCTGGTGTCTGTCCCAGGACTGTTGTAGCTAATGTTAGCTCTGGTGTCTGGACCAGGACTGTTGTAGCTAACGTTAGCCCTGGTGTCTGTACCAGGACTGCTGTAGCTAATGTTAGCTCTGGTGTCTGTCCCAGGACTGTTGTAGCTAATGTTAGCTCTGGTGTCTGTCCCAGGACTGTTGTAGCTAACGTTAGCCCTGGTGTCTGTACCAGGACTGCTGTAGCTAACATTAGCGCTGGTGTCTGTACCAGGACTGTTGTAGCTGATGTTAGCTCTGGTGTCTGTACCAGGACTACTGTAGCTAACGTTAGCTCTGGTGTCTGTACCAGGACTGCTGTAGCTAATGTTAGCTCTGGTGTCTGTCCCAGGACTGTTGTAGCTAATGTTAGCTCTGGTGTCTGTCCCAGGACTGTTGTAGCTAATGTTAGCTCTGGTGTCTGGACCAGGACTGTTGTAGCTAATGTTAGCTCTGGGGTCTGTACCAAGATAATCAAATTTGCCTCGTCCACCTGCTCCAGAGTGAAACTGGCCACAGTCTGAGGATTTTATCAAAAGTTGAACTCCTGTAAATCCACTGTTGGCCACAGTGACCTCACCACAGTCCACTCTAATATCCTATGCCGTCATTTAAACATCAATCAGAACCAAACCGCTTGAAGAAGAGACATGACCTGACCTTTATCTGCTTTAATGTTCCATGACCACGACCCAGTCTTTCACCTCATGTAGAACATTTGTGCATTAGGCTAGCGTCGGGTGCAGAGGCATGTATATCGTGTGCTCTGTGTGTGTGTGTGTGTGTGTGTGTGTGTGAGGGCAGCCTCTCTGCAGACGTGCAGAGCGAAGCAGGAGCCATGTGTCTGCCGCAGACACATGGGAGCGTCAGCGTGAGCCTCGGCAGCCTGTACCTGCCACAGGACCCGGGGCCTTTTTTAATTAATCATCACACGGGATGAATAATTCAGCCATTATCGCTGGGAATAAATAGAGAGGCTGCTGCTCCCTCTGCACTTCCACCCAATCAGTGTCCTCCGTGTTTGCCTTAATAAGCCTCCACTTTAGGGCCTGGCCTGGGGTAAACATGCTGTCCAGCTGAGTGGCAGCACATTTTCTAAATTACACAAATAGTCCCTTGATTCTGCACTTCTCCTGGAAAGTTACACTCAAATGAAGAGCACAAATGAAGAGTCCGGCGGTCAAATGTGATTATGTAGAGTGATGACAGGTGATCGGCTCTGAGGAGAAGAGAGCGAGGAGGAAGCAGGGAAATGTACTTTAAAAAACTTTCTTCTCAACTCAATGTCAATGTAAAGTCTGCATTAAATCAGAATAAAATGTCACACAGCACCAGCAGGACGTCATCAACAAAGGTTTCAATACAACCATTCACCACAGCCACCAGCACCGATCTCTTCCAGGTTCATCTCCAGAACCAGAGTCTGATAATAACAAAAACCATATAAAAGAACAGCCAATAGTTGATGTTTTAGATCTGTTTGGGACTTTGTTGCTTCAAGTGAAATAAATATGTCCACCTTAGTAAAAGTAGACCCAAAGGTCAACCATCCAATGTAACCAGAATTTTGGTTCAGGAACCAGAACTTTTTAAAACAATGACTGTGTGTTTGGGTCAAGTGTCTTTCCCAAGGACACACTGGCACAAAGACCTACATTTTTAACAGTTCAATTAGTTCGTTAAAATGTATTTTTCTTTTGCAAAGAATCAAGATGACTTGAGTTTTTAATTTCCTGGATGGTAAACTAAAATGTTCCATCTTAAAGTTAAAGCTTGTCCAAGTCTAAATCACTCATTTCAAGGATGTTTACAGCAAGACAAACATTAAGCGAGCTAACAACCGACATATTATATAGAAAAGCAACAATCAAACAACAACCACCAAACCAAAATCCAACAACAGTATAGTCAGCAGTTTTATAGCCTCAGGATGTACAACAGCAGCCAAGAAAACAAATAGACATTCTCCCCAACAAACACACACATATTAGCAAAGTTAGCACACTTAGCTTTTTAATCCTGTTCAGCAGAGGTCTGTCCTGAGACTGCAAATGTGATTTCAACTTCTTGTTCCTGGTGACATCATTTCTCCACCTTGAGTTCCAGGCTTGTTAAACTGCTTGTTTGTCAAAAACGTAACAATGTTGACAGTTAGTCCAAAGGTCTGTCCTCTGTGACTGTCCAGGTGAAACACCTGCCACTGAATCCTCAGCCATTTCCCCCAAACATCATTTCTGGCAGCTGTTGTGTTCTATAGATAAATGACTGCCATCTACAGGACTGGAGCAGCAAAACAGCAGTTTACAATGAGACGAAACAGAACAAGGAGGAGAAGATTTGTATTTTTTTATTATTAATGATTAAACAATCAGTTTAGTTCACTACTGGTCAGTTTGTGTCACAGGCATTAATCTAAACGTAGAAGTAAAGCATAAACAAGTGTCCACAGAGTGGAAGGGTGGAAGGCCAATGGTTCTAACTCCAGGTATTTCACTGTAGTGGGGGTAGTGGTAGAATTCCTGCCTGCCTTACAGAGGTCAGAATGAGCGTTCATTGTCGGTTCATCATCAACTTCCTTCAATCCCGGCTGGCAGAGCCATGTTGACAGTGAAAGTCTTTGTCTTCAGGGCTATCACGAGGTCAGTGTTGATAATGGATGAAGCCCAACACACTGAACTATCCCTTTAAAATATTCACACCCACTCCTGTTATTCCTGCATCCAGAAAACCCTCTCTCATCCTGACGTTGTGTCCTGTTTTGACCTTTAACAGGTGAATGAGCATCCCTGAGGTGACTCAACATGAGGCTCCTCCTGATCCTGATGTCACTCATGTGATGTCAATATCGTGTCACTGATTGTTTTCCTGGTGGAGAACAAACTGGTGGCTCAGGGTCTGTTGAGAGGAAACATGAGCCTCCTCGTCTCATCCCACCTCAAGAACGTGCCGGGTGAAGCTTTCAAAACTGACGATGCAGAAGGAGCTCCAGGTCGACCGTCAGGTTTGCTAATCTGTGATGTGGCCCCCTGCTGGCCTCCTCCAGCCGCCTGGGGGTGTCGGAAAGGAGAAATTACCGCAAATAAGCGTGAGCAAGGCTTTTCAACGATCTTGCTGACGCCCCTCGCCCCCCTGTTCAACAGAAAGCACCACACTGATATGCTCTAAATACATTTCATTATCATCATTATGATTATATCACTAATTGTGTGTATTCGGTAATGTGCTGCAGCAGCGGCCGCCCCCTGGGAGCCGTCTGAGAGACTGAATGATTAAAATGTGTACAATGAACCATGCATCAAACGTCCCGGTGGGCCAACCTCCCTCTCACTCCCTAAGTCTGAATACAACGGCGTGCGGAAAATAAAACGCCTCCTCTGACTACTGTAGTGAACAAACAGCTCCGTTGTGCAGACGTGGTCTGCTGAGAGGCCACTGAGCTGCGGGAGAGAAACACACACAGCAGCTGGAGTCAGGGGGCGGGAGGGGCATTTCACAAGACGAAGTAAGTCAAATCAGAAAACTGGATCTGTGATAATAACAAGTAGCTGCAGAAAAGTATGCTTATGTCAAATCATGAAGTGAAGTGCAGAAAATATACTCACAAGCACGTTTTCAGCACAGGTAGTAAAAGCCGAAAGAACAGACAGTAGACCAGGAACTATGTGGATTCACACCTCAAATCTAGTCCAAGAAACTACAGACTCCGCCTGAAACTGGGCCTTACTCCCTAAACAACTAAGGGCTCACCAGGAACTACGGGGAGTTCCTTCAGATCGTTACTCTCCCTGTAAGAATGTAATTCAATTCCACTGTAAATTCAATGAGAAACTCCTCACTGGATATGACAGCATGTAAAAGTTGCCTCTCCTGACTGTGGTGCTGAACAAACAGCTCAGATGTGTGGACGTGGTCTGCAGAGAGACAGAGAAGCTGCAGGCAACAACAGGACAAAGAAGCTGGATGTTAGAGATACAGGAGGTTGACCTGAGCTGACCTCGTACATATCCATAAACCCCTCACTCCATCTCGGTATATACAGAGTGCACACCTACAGACAGGCCTTAATAATTCCACTGCTGCTCTGTGTGAGTCCAGCAGAGGCTGAGGTCTGGACCTCTCTGCTCCTGAACGCTCCTCCACTTCTATCCTTCATTCCATTTCCACCTCTGACAGGAGAGAAGGAAGTTTTCAGTGACAGCACTGATAAATGTTTAATCCAACATTCATGCATCCCGCTGCCTGAGGATCCACTGTGACTACACACACACACACACACACACAGAGCAGGTGTGTGAAATATTCATCTCCGACACGCTTCATTAAGAATGAAACACACCCTCGTCTTTGTCGTCTCTGTTTCATTTATTCATTTCGATTATGGAAACAAAAGACGGGGAAGGGAAGAGGAAAAGATTAAAAAACATGGCAGTGCTGAGATTCTGTGATTGTCACACAGATTTGTAGCAATTTGTTTTGTGACAAACGTCTCTGTGTGTTGAAATCCCACCGTCGTCATCATCATCATCATCATCATCATCATCATCCCCTCAGCTTTTATTGCTACAGCTGCTTTAATCACTGTCTGCTCTGCAGTAGTTTGAGCTTTGACTCCTCCAGGAGTGTGTGCTGACATTTAACACCCTGATAAATATCTGAGCTGTGATCAAGCCACTTTTCATTTTTCTGTTTAGTTAATGAAAGGATAAATGATGGTGAAGGAACAACAGCAGCAGGACAGGAATGACAAATGGACTCTCACTATCTGGACTGGTTTTTTAAACAGGGGTTCTAGAAATGTTTGATGTTCCATCAACGCCGTTTGATCGATTGCTGATTTTAAAAATTGCATTTTTTAAATTCAAAATGTCACCAAAACAAGTCTGACTCAAATCAAAGGAGTGAATTTAGTATGATGAGATATGAGTGTAGTTTAAAGATTTTTAAAGACATGAATTATTCTGTCACACTAGTTAAAAAAACGTTTCCCCACGCAAAAAATCAGTTCAATCCATTCTAATGTAATTACATTCTATTCACACAGAGGCTTGCATCCTAAGACAGATTCTGTATTTTGTTTCGAAGGAAGTGGAAGCCTGAAGACTGTGCATGGAAATATGGAAAATAAACAATAAACAATAAAAATAATATAGTTTCCACATTTTAAAATGTAGAATAAATGAGAGTAATATCTCTGGGGTAATGTCGAAATGCATTTCAACGTACTGTACAAAGATAATGACCAAACAACGAAAAAATGGTAATTTAAAGAAAATAAGATTAAAAAATGTGAAAAATATTATAAAGGCTTAATACTCATTGTATTAAGGGAAATAGCCGATATTGAGGTACGTAAAAGGTAAAGAATGATTGTTGACGACAGAGGAAGTCCACTGTTGTTCAACTCTCTTTTACGACGCCACTTCCGCCGCACGGTGTAAACATGGCAGCGGCCAGTAGCAGTCCTCCTGCTGCTGCTCTGACAAAAAGTGAACCTCAGATTGGAGGAGAGCACGGTTTGGAGCTCGCCTTTGGTTTCGAGGGAGCGCCACTGAAGCGGGAACCCACCGTGACGCTGCTGACGCCAGTTAGCGGAGCTCAGCCTCTCCGCTGGTCTGAGGACCACCGGCTCTCCGTCAACACCTGCGGTTCTCTGGCTGTAATGGAGCTGCTGTGTGATGTTAAAAACAAGAAGCCGGAGTTGACGTTACACCGGAGCTCCGTCTCGGTGCCCGCGCAGCCCTACAGACTCAGGGTAAAATATTAAATATGAAAAATACATTTTTGTCCTCGTGGGCTTTAATTTTTTTCATGATGAACTCAGGTTAGCCTAGCCACATGCTATCGCCGGAAGTAAACAGTGGAACCAGGCATAAAGTTATGACCACATCCCGTAAACTTAATTCAGGATTATCGCGGAATCTCAGTCCCGATTAAAAAAACCCACGGTAACACAATGTTAAATAGAATTGAACAGTAAAGGAATCAATTATACAGCTGCAACAATACTGATAACGTGCTGATGACAACATTGTTTACAACTGTCATTATAAGATTAATTACCATACAGCACTGTTAAAGCACAACGTCATGGAATATAAAACTCTTTGACTTGCCTTTAAGAATGTTAGGAGGGATTCATGAGAGACTTATTGTTCCTATTATAGACCCACTAAGCCATTATTGCACTACAGCGTCCCCATGAATTCCAGTGGTACTGCTCTGTTTCATTTTGTGCCGTGTAGTTCTCAGAAGATTTACCAAATGCACACATAATGCATTCAAATGGGCAGTGGTGGCTTAGTAGTAAAGTAAAGGAAGCCGACTTGGGTCCGTAAGGCTTCAGGTTTGAGTCCCCCAGTTGCCAAGTTACCACTGAGGTGCTCTGAGCATGGCCTCATCACCTTCTGCAGTTGTTGCTGCTGGTTCAGTCATTTTCTCGTTCTATGCCAGTGACTCCTGACATCTATGTCTGTTATAAAATATATAAAGAAAGAGAGAGGCCGTTGAAGAAGATTTTTGTGTGTGTCTTCTTTTAATTCCTGTGGATAAATCAGTGTGGTGTTCAACTGAACAGGCCCAGGTTTTACATTAGGCCAGTAAATTGCAATGCAACCTGGTATTTAAAATGTGTGCCACACTGTTCTGGTATAATGGTGGAATTATCTGTTAATTAGTATTCCATCTTTTCAAACAACAACATTTTTTTAACCTTAACTTTTGAATCAATTTGATTGGTTTCTGGAATAAGATGTGTTGATTGACATTAAAATATGCTTTAAAGTTACTTCTGTATTACACACATTGATAACTGCTTATTGCAAGCTTCATGTGAAATTTAATCTAATGCACTTCTGATTCAAATGGCATTTCACTCTAATAGGACAAAAAAAACCTTTTGTCACCTTTAAATTTTCAATTATTTGCATGTGCAATAAAAAGATTTGTCTGTGGAGAATGAAGAAAAGTTAATTTAGTCTGTAGCTGCAAACACGATACGGCATGACGTGAGGAGAAACTGGAAATAAATGGTTTGACATTTGACATTTGAGTCAGAGTCGATGCCTGTGGCCTGTAGATTTCTGTTTCCACGAATGGGATTTTATGTTAAATCACTGTAAATGTTAAGCATTTCATCAAATGATGTAAATTAGAATTAGGTCATTGCAATCCAAACTTTTTTTGTCGAAATTAGAAATAACTGGACTTACTGGTGCCTGGTACTGGTTAACGGCAGAGTAAAATATAAAGACAAAATAAAAACTCTGCCAGGAATAAAAAAACCGACAACCCTGGATATTTCCTCTTAAATCATTTATGAATGTGTCTGCGACAGACGTGGTCATGAATTTCAGTCACATGATCAATGAATAAATTAGAAGAGTTTGTGAAAACACACAGGTGGTTCCAGAGTGACATCTGTGAGTGTGTTGGTTTTGGTGTCGTAGTGACATCACTCCTATAAACACAGCTAAGGATCCGAGCCAGTGGCGGTTTCTACTCGTCTGCTCTTAGGTTGGCAGCAGCCAACGCTCCTGTATTTTCATTATTTACCAAACGCAGAGAAAGACGATTAAAAGGCATTTGATACAAAGAGAAACAGAGAAACAGTTTTGTTCTGGTGAATCGGTTCCAGCACAGCTGCTCCCTTCTGTCGTTATCATCAGTGTTTATCTACTTCCCTTCCAAAAATCCACTTGGCAGATGAACATGTTGGACGTGGCAGAGTTTAATAATCCACACGACACAGTGGCAGAAGGCTAAAGTCGGAATCCTGTCCTTGTTTATAAAGATGATGGTGCGCTTGTCAGTCTGAGGCTCAGTGGACTGAGAGGAGGTAACGACAGTGTTTACATGAGTTTGAAAAAGGAGGGTATTTTATACTGCATACTGTTGAAGTGCTTAGTTAACCAAGGAAAACCAACCAGTCCTAAGATCTAAGAACAGATCTAAGAACGTGAAGAACTGTCCAGGTACTGGTCGGACTGGAGATGATTGGTGTTACACTGAAGATTTGGGAATGGTCTCTTAGGTAGTATTTACTGGTGTAGAAATAAGACTGATAAGAATTTGAAGCATGGTTAACTCTTGTTGTATTGAGTTTTTTTTATCTCGTATCTCTATATGATCATCATTGAATCTTTGTCCATCAGACTTCCCAGGAGTTTGGTGCTTGAGTTTTCATAAAGGCTGAAAGGTCCTGACTAGAACCAACTTGTTCTTGATTTTGCCCTCCTGATAAACAAACAGTTCTGGGGAGAATGAATCAGGTTTCAGAACGAAGACACTGAGACTGGTTTAGGATTGAAACCGACAGGATTGATACTGTGAACACACCACAATAGCTACAAATGACCTGTCATCATTTGTTAAGGTCAACTTTAACCTAGTAAGTGTTGTATCTTTTCAGATGGGAACCGCAGCAGAAGAAGCCAAAGTGACTGAGGAGTGTTCTACTCACCCAGATCCGACCGTTCGGCAGCTTTTTCTGGCTGACAAAATAATGAACCCATCAATTCCAGCCTACAAGGGAATAAAATACGCCAGCTGGTCTCCGTTAGGTTGCGACAACAACGGGCGCTGTTTGCTCGCTTGTTTAACACTTGACCACAGACTAACTATTCACAACAGCCTCAAGTGTCTGGAGTGGAGTACGCTCATCGACCTCTCCGATGAGTACAGCGAGAGGGTGAAGGTCCAGAACTACACCAGCACAGACAGCACCGAGCCGTCAGCAGACCTGCTGGACTTTACAGAGCTGCAACGACGTCGGAGCATGCTGACGCCTCTGAGGATGGAATGGTCCAGTGTTTACACCGTCAAACAAGTGCTGCCTGACAACACGTGTAAAGACGTGGAGATGGTCCTCCTGGCTGTCCTGATGGAAAACGGCCACTTGGTTTTGTGGAAGTTAGAGTTGCCGTTCGTAAATGGAGATGATGTTGTGTTTTATGACATGATCGAGTCAGGTGTGACTAGTCCAAGTGACTTGGCGTGGTGGGAGCACAAAAGTGCAGAACGCCAGATGAGCGGTCTCATCGTCGGCAGCCATAGCGGACCAATCAAAATCCTGCCAGTTACCCTGACAGGGGTCAAAGGTTACTTCACCCTGCGACACCCCGTCATCCTCTGGCAAGAATGCGATGAGATCACTGTGGAAAACATCAAATGCATCCCAATTTTCCATCCCATCCTTAAATCCAGCTGCAGCCTCATCATCGCCTCACGGGGCTGTTACGTCTTCTGGTGTTTGCTGGTCATTTCACCTGCTGGACTCAACGTGCACAACTCTCATGTGACAGGCCTTCACTCGCTCCCCATCATCTCGTTAGCCGTCAGTCAAAACGGATTGGCAGTTTACACATGCTCCCTAGACGGATGGATCAAAAAGCTGACGCTAAGCTTCACTGAGAAGTCACTGCTTTTCAAACAAGAGGACTTGGACCAGATTGAGAACCTAACAGGCCGAAGGCTACACGGCATGGCGATCAGCACCAACGCAGCGTACATGGCCATCGTCAGCACCCAAGGTATGAGCGACAATCTCCCACCTGTTGCCAGAACCTACCGGGTACACTTTGTGGCCCTGAAAACACCAGAGAGAGCTGCGGCGCTGCTGCTCAGGTCGCCCACACAGAACTTGTACAGATTGAGCGACCTGCTGGACATCGTCAGGTGTCTGGTGATTAAGAACAAACAGATTCCCTCATCGCTGGAGGTGGCGCTAGATCGCTTGATGCAGGAAAGTGACTCCCTCTATCTGTGGCGCTTCAAGCTGTTTCTGGTTCGTGTGCTCCACACGTCCTTTCAGGCGCCGCTGACGAACCATCGCTGGAAACCCAATTTGGAGGGGAATCTGAAGGGGGACGTGATGGACGTGGTGGACGAGGAGGAAGACGATGGTGACAAAACCAGGCAGGAGAACAGCCAGTCAGAAGTCCAGCAACAGAATGATGGTAACAAGGTGGTGCAGATGTCAGAGACACAGACAGAGCAGATTCAGAAATCCATGGAGAAGATTCAGAATCACCTGGTGAGAGAAAACATGAAAAAGGTCCTGGGTGTGGTCTACCTCAACACCTGGATCACTCCTCAGATCAGCGTGCCCACCTGTGGGCTGATGGACTATCTGACCACAGACAACTGTGACAGAGATGCAGAGGTAAGGAGCCGTGACTCACCTGAATACATCACTAAGACTTAATGTTGGCAGATCATTTCTAGTCACCGTTCATTATTTTAGTCTCAAAACAGACCATCTCTGTTAGACACAAAAGAAAATATCGATACGCTGAAATATCGCGATAATTCATTTCACAATACGGTATCAATATTCTACAGCACTGTATCGATTTTCTTTAAATTAACATGCACATATTCATGGCCTTGGTCCATTTTTGTATTGCATTTAAACCTCCAACCACTAGTTGATTGTACAGTTAAGTCCTAAATCCTACAAATGCTTTCAATTCCAAATGTAGACCCCTCTGTTCCAGTTTCAGTCACCTGATGTTAAGCCTGTAGCAGCATGTGTTTACTATGATGACAGTTTCCTGACAATTAAAAACCTCACTATATCTTTTTGTCTAAAGTATCGCTGGTACTTTAACCTCTCTGTGTCTGCGCCCATCGCTCTTCCTCAGGTCCTGATTGGTCACGTCAGGAAGAAGATGAACAAGCAGGTCTTCCAGGAACACTGCAGCCTGTGTCAGGACGTTCTCCCCTTCACTGACCACAAACAGACCGTCTGTCCCAGAGGTCACATGTGGCTCAGGTAAAAACTGTTGTTGTTTTGTTGACTGTGATTCACCTTGGCTGCATGGATGATTGGATCGTCCACTGTTAAGTAGGAAGTCCGTGTGTTAGATGTACTCTGGGAGGCTACAGTTGACCAGTGATCTGCCAGTGCTGCTCTGATCCCCCTCATCCATGGGACACTTTTGGAAGGAGAAAACGGCGTCCACAGTTTGAAGCCTCGTCTGGTGTTGAGTTTATTCAGTGATGGTTTGTTTGTTGTGACGGAGCAGTAATGAAACCTTCACCTCCTGATATTTACTCTCCAGGTGGTCTGATGATTCTGCTGCTGCTGCTCCTCCAAGGAGTCAGGAAAAAAAAGTCCCTCACTTTCACCTCACTGCCCCACTTTTCTTTTTTTGTGTGCACAAACCTGCCATCCATTTCCTCCCTCTCTCTCTCTCTCTCTCTCTGATGAGGTTTTTCACTCTCTTCCTCCTGCAGGTGTGTTTTGACGTACCAGGCCTGCCAGGCGCTGACATTCAGACGCTGCCTCCTGCTGGACAGCATCTCCAGGCTGCCAGATCCTGAGGGTACCGCACAGACACACACACACACACACACACACACTCCGTCAGCTTTGGTTTTAAACCTCCCATTTTCACCTGATTTCAGGACAAGACAGAAATTTAAGGAGTGTAAAAGATGAAGGATGATTTAGATGATTGGGTTTTTTTAAAGTGGCTGTCCAATATGTGCTCTCCGTCTCACATGGACTAGTACTGAACCTTTACCATCGGACACCTTGAAGAATCTAAACCTGAATCTGTCCTTGTTTGACTTCTGGACAAACCTCTGTCTCCGTCCTTTTTAGTTGTTTTATGGCAGGTTTAGATTTTTCAAATCAAAAGTGATTGAGCATGGAGTTCTGTTCGGGTTGACCTTTGACCTGTCATCCAACATTTTGGTTCAACTAATGTTGGTGATAAACGATGTTTGTTAGGAAAATAAATGTTGACCTGTGACAGATCTGACCCAGGATCAGATGTGTGTCAGTCTGTTCGTCCTCTCAACTCTGGTCCTGCGTCTGTCACCGCTTTTTATTTCTGCTGTCGTGCGTTCACCCAGGCTGGGCTCAGCCGGTCACTCCACGCCTGCTGGGCCCCAGACTGACATCGAAGCTGTCACAGACCTGCTGCTGCTGCTGCTGCTGCTGCTGCTGCTGCTGTCTGAACCCTACACTCCGAGTGAACACACACAGTGCTGAACATTTACCTGTGACACAGCTTCAGCTCTGTGTCACACTCCTGAGAGAGCGTCCCAGTTTGTTTTCCTGACGTCTCACAGAAGCTGCAGAAGATTTTAAATAACAACCAGCCTCAATGAAACGACTTCTCTGTCATTCTGAGACGGACACACACACACACACACACACCTTCACAGCAGCTCACACTCTGCGCAGGTGTCTCATGTTTCAGGGGAATTTCAGAGCAACAGTCTGACATTTATCAAATTCTGCTGCAACATTTAACTGTCTAATTGGTCGCCTCTTGGCTTTTTCTCCCCGTTTTTCCTTCAGGCTAAATTGTATAAATTTCTAAGGCTAACCTGATACTTTTTCCTCCTGCTCAGATCCAGACTGGATAAAGAAGATTCTCCAGGCACCGTGTTGCTTCTGTGACTCACCGATGCTCTGATGGAGAATCACCTCCACCTCCAGGACTTCATCACTGTGACAACACAGCACTGATTATTTATTTTTGTACCATTTTTTTTGGACGTCTTTCAAAGTGTAAATAAAACTATTTGACAGCGAGTTCAGAGTCTGTTTTTTTTTCTTCTAATGTTAAGACCAGAAAATAAAAAGTTTCAGCTGCTGCTGCAGTTACATGTTGCTCTTCTCTGGAGTAATTTGGATTAAATAAATTGTAGCAACATTAGCTTTTAGATAACTCTCAGCTCACCTTTAACTATACGTTACATTTCAGCCAGCTAGGTCTGAGCTAAATGTTTGACATTGTAGAGTTAAATTTGACCTGTTATTTAAATTAGCAACAAGCCTTTTGTTGACCTGCTGATCTTAATACATTCAATACAGTACATTCACACTCACATTCACACCTGCGGTCAGTTTAGAGTGAAAACAATTAGAGCAATGAACCTGGAAGAACCTGGAGAACCTTAAGATCTCGTTCAGGTCTTTGAGTTGTTAACGTCATGTATGGATCTTCTCATGTTTAGCTCTTTACCTTCAAACTAAACCAGGTTTTATTTACATTTTAGCTCACAGTCTGTCTGTCCTCTACACTGTCGTCTGTCTGATGAGGAACAGAACAGGACATGGACATGTGTGAGGTGAGACACCTAGCTGGAGATTTTACATCTTTTTATTCAAGTTCATTTCTTTTTACCAGAGGATGTTGAGTTTGAGGGTTAGTTTTCAGTTTTTAATTTCCTGATGCTGTTAAAAAAAAAAGTTAAGATTTAATATTTTCAGTTTGGAGTGAGATTTTTAGAAACGCTCTTGTTTTATTTCTTCTGGCTCTAAAATTAATTCACAGTCTGAGGCAAGGCAGTGTTTGCAGAAGCTGTTAAGTTTAAAGTGTGTGTGTGTGTGTGTGTTTTATTATTCAGTAGAACTTCAGCCTGCTGTAAATAAGTCCCTCATTTTCCCCCCGTCGACTCTCTCTCCAAACCTTTGGTGTCGTCTTTATTACCAGGAAACGGAACTTTTATTTTGTGAGGCCTATTTTCTTTTTCAGACAATTCCTTTTTTTTTTCTTTTTTTCTCTTTTTTGAGTGCAACAAATAACACACTCTGAATAAAACATACAGTAGAAGAGAGGAGGGAAAAAGTCAACATACCTCCTTTAATTGGCAGTGTAGAACAATTTCCCTGATCTGGGAGGAGGAGGAGGAGGAAAAAAGGAGTAGGAGGAGGAGGTGCTCAGTCATTCCCTCAGATGAGGACTTCCGCTAATGTAAAAACCAAGAAGAAGAGAAGAAGATGAGATGAAGACGAGGCAGGAAGAAAAAGTGTGGTTAAAAAAAAAAAAGCCCGTCTTCACTGGGTCTCGTGGGAAACAGTGGTAATGAGATTCAGCAGTAATGAGGGACAGAACATGACGGCAGATGTGGATCTAAAACTAATCAGGGAGAGCAGTGTGTGTGTGGGTGTGTGTGCGCGTGTGTGTGTGTGTTAGGCAGCATATTGTTAAATACAATTAACCCTTTTTTTCATATTTGGTCGGTACAAGTGCAGCAGGGACGAAGGGAGCGGCGAGGGGAGATGTGAAAGCTCAGCAACAGCAGCATCAAACCCTCACCCTCCTCCTTCCCCAGGCCCCGGCTCCTTGTTCTGAGACATGGAGGTCGGCGTCCGATGATCAAAGCGGCTCCTGGACCTCAGAGACCAGGGTTGGCTGGAGTGTCTCCTCCTCCCACTCCTCATCTCCACTTCTGCTGCCTTTACATCGAGCAGGGCAGGGGTGAGGACGGGTGAGATGGGGTGAGGTGAACAGGGGTTTGGTCCTCCCTCTGGTGTCACTGGAGATGATAGCCTGCCCCGGGGCCAGAGAGGAGACCGAGGGACTACCTCAGGATCCGATGAAAGGAACCTTCATGGTTTTATTTTTCCTAAACTCCCATAATTCTCTGCTGTGTTGTGAACTGAAGCAGATGTTAAAAAACTAGAGATTATTTTTTTCTGGGTTCAGGTTTGTAAGAATATTCAAGGCCTGTCGTAAGAGAAACCTGTTCTTTTGTTACATTTAACCCAAATACAACAATCTTTGTTCATGATGAGTTGAATTTTGTCTAATTATTTTTATTTTTTATTTGGAGTAATGATAAGTTATGAAACCCTAACCTTTAACTGTGTCAAACCTGAGCTCAGCTTCATTTCTTTGCTATCAGGTTTAGGTTGTTCCTGCTCACTTCAGATCCACTCTGTGTAGACCTTCTTCTACTGTATTTAGGCATTTTTAATAATATTAAACATTATATCACTTTGATATTATTAAAAACAAAATAATACTTATCTCTTATCTTTTCCATCCAATCCTGTTCTTGTCTCTTGAAAACCTGGTGAGAGGATTTGTGATTCTGATCAGATGTCATTAATATTCTTTAGGATTGGAGATTAGGATTCCCTGTTCTCTCCGACAATCAATTAAACTGTTTGACGAGTCAATAATGAAAACACTCCTGTTAATATTATTCTGCAGTGAGTGTGTGTGTGTGTGTGTGTGTGTGTACACGGCTGTAGTCAAACCCTCTCAGTGATGTACGAAAGATAGAGAGACAGACAGAGAGAGAGAGAGCGCCTCATCAGGAAAGGTTTGTCATGTGACACGGTTCCACGCCTGCATCAGTGGAGCTGCTGCCAACCTTCAAAGTGAAATATTTGTTCGACAATAAAATGAATCACGCGGGGACAGAATTCAGCGTGACACCCAAGCAGAGTCTAAACAAAACAAAAGGAAGAATCAGATGAAATTAAGGTGTGAACGGAAAAACTGTCATCAATGTTTCATGTTCGCTGAAACACAGCAGATAAATATTGTATGGTAGAAAAGGAAAAACCTGAGCGTTTGAAGTTCAAGAGCAAAGACAGAGACAGACAGAGGTGTGGAGAGAAAAGAGGCCTCCACGTTCTCTGACTGAAGCACAAGGAGGAGGAGTAGGAGGAGGAGGTGGAGGAGAGGTTGGAGCCACTGATTAACCTGCTGCTGAATTACAGTTCCCTCCCTCTGAATCTACTTCACAGTACGTAGAGCAGGGGTCACCAGATATGTTCCTGGACACACCCTGGGACTCAAATACAAAGGAAATAAAAATCACTTCTTTTTTTTTTTTTTTGTCGTCATCTGGGACGTTTCTGAGAGACTTCTGAGTTCTATAAATACAGTTCAGGGTGCGGTGCCTGTTACGGTACTCTTTAGTGAAACTGGAACCCTCTCTCTCTGTCTCGCCAACCTCCCTCCAGACTGGAGGAAGTCTTTGGTTCCTCCTCACATCTGAAGTTCCTGGGGTGACTGGCTGGAAGTAGTTCTGGTCTCTCTAGTTCCTGGTACTATTTCCATGCAGGGACTAAATGTTTCTTCTATTTCCTGGTAATTGTTCCTGCAAAGCAGATGCACATAGTCCTCGGATCAAGACCAGTTCCCAAGTCTCTGGTACTGTTCATAGTTTGTGGTACTGTTTCCTGTAGGAAAACCCACAGCGGTACCAGTTGTTGTCAAGTGGTCAGAACTGTTGTCATGTTCCTACTGGGCCGGACACTAACCAGGGTGTAGGGTCAGGAGGAGCCGGATGTTGCGTCAAAGTTGTTCTAATATTCTGAGCGAGTTCTGAGTTCTTCAAGGTTTCCTCCAGTCTCTGTTGTCTTTAATGGTTTCTACAAAAAAACACCAACATCGAGTGGAACTTTAAGAACCAGAAGAACTTATTAAGTGTTTGTGGACTTGTTTGTGTCTTTTTCTCTGTCACTACTTGTGTGAAATCTAGACAATGCTTTTTCAGCTCTGACACAAACATGGAGGTGTGAAAAGTTCCAAACAGAGTGGAACAGAAATAAAACAAAAACCAGGAGGAGGAGGCAGCAGCAGCAGCCTCAGCAGCAGCAGCCTCAGCAGCCTCAGCAGCAGCAGCACC
>NC_024320.1:5240494-5294379 GCF_000523025.1 Cynoglossus semilaevis
TGGCTTAGGCCGGCCTTTCAGCGGGGTGGTTCGGGCGCTGAGGTCCCGGAGGAAACGACACCAGCAGCAGCCTCAGCCTCAGCAGCCTCAGCAGCAGCAGCCTCAGCAGCAGCCTCAGCCTCAGCAGCAGCAGCAGCAGTAACAGCCTCTTCTTCACTGCTTCACTGAAAACTTGTCAGTGTTAATGAAGTCAGAACACAGAGCTGCTGTCGTCGTCTTCTTCCTCTTCTTCTTCTTTTTACTCCTCCGCTGTGTGTGAAGTGCTGGGGTGAAAACATGGACCTCCAACTGGTCCTCTCCCCAGAGGAACACACACACCGACCGAGGGCAGTGACCCGAGACCAGCTGACGGGTCTGTGTAGAGGGGGCGGGCGGGCACAGAACATGGGTTCATGTCCATCATTAGAGCCACTATTTGTCTGTGTCTCTGAGAGCAGTGGAGTGGAACTAATGCTGAACAGACACAGAGGGGCGGGGGCGGGGGGTTACTGTGACGGTAATTAAACTCATCCCCAGAAACATGCTGCTGCTGCTGCTGCCGTCTCTCTCTCTGTGTGTGTGTGTGTGTGTGTGTGTTTCAACCTTTTCTGACATTTACCCCATCACCCTCTGCCTCTCACTGCTGCTTTTTGAAAGTCATTTTAACAAAGTGTTTTTGACATGACAGGACAACTGTCGTCATCACTGAAGCTCCGCTGATCAGACCTGAATGGTTTTTGCTTTTTTTCCTTCCTAACAAAGATCTCACAGCGCGGCCGCTCTAGTCGAAGTTCCTCAGACTCCCCAATGAACCAAACAGTTCTAACAGTACCAGGACTCCCTGGTGGCACAATCAGTCCAAGAGTCTTCATGTGAGAACAGAACTTTGTTTGAAGGAGTCAGTTTGATAAAAACGTCCCTTGTTCCAAGTACTATTTCTCACTGACTGGAAAATGACTGGACTGGTCAGACTGAGGAGTGCTTGTTCTCTTAGTTGCTGGTACATTTTCTAGACCTTAGTTCCAAGGACTGTTTTTTGGTCTTGGTCCTGATTGCTAATTTGGCACCAATAACAATTCCTTGTTCTTCTCCTTCATTTTGGATGCTTTACAAAACCCATCTGCACCACTAAGTTCCTGGGACCAGTACTTCCAGCAGTTTAGTTGCACATCATTTGTGGTACTCAGTTCCTGAGATACAAATTCCACTTCAGATTTGAAACCAGCAGAGAGTTAACAGAAGTGTTTCTAGTTTCAAGTTCCGTGCACTTTCTCTACATCCTGTGATGGAAACTTTACTGTAAGAATGTTCCAATGTACTGACTGTTAACGAGTGTGTCAGGTGATGAGGACTATTTTTGTCCCTGCACTAATTTTCAGAACCCAGCACTTCCTCCTCTGGTGAAGTATTTTCTTCTTTCTCAGATCAATGACTCTGACAGACGTTTGTCTCTTCTGTCTCCTCAGAACTTTATTTGACTTCCGTCTCCGGGTCTTTTCATCAGATGTTTGAAGTGAGCTCAGCCTCCGGCTGATGATGAAGACGACCGTCCTCAGTCCCGACTCCTGACTGACAGCTCCTAAACTCAAACCTCCTCTTCTCAGGGAGGTTCCTCCGTCACACGTGTCAAAGTTCTTTATTCTGTTAATCACAGCAAATGATGGACGTGTGTCTGCATCAGTGCTGCTGCTGTGAAGTGACAGCTTTCTGCTGCCGTGACGCGGCCAGGTGCCTGCAGAGACAGGAGAGCCTCCAGGAGGCGGCGTTTAAACCAAACTAAATCAGATCTGACTCGGAGACAGCGACGTTTTAACAACTCCTCTGAAGTGTGAAGGACTGAGGCTGCGGCTGTGACCGTCCGGCAGAGGAGACGCGGGGAGGAGCTGCGGCTTGTTTTAGGATATTTTTCCTTCAACATATCGGAGATCAGAGGATGTCCGATCCTCCCTCCTCATTCCACACAGCGTCAATCAGAGAAAATGGAAAAGTGAATTATGCAGTGAAACATTCCAGCAGGTGGAGGTGACATTAATCTGACAGACCGAGAGCGTTTCATCATCCACATAATCCAAAGTGGAAATTATTGCCAGGATTTGTCTTCAAATTTCACCAGAAAATTGCATCATTATTATTTCACCGCTCTAAAGTTCAACCATTTCTTTTTTTTTTTGAGTGTGACACAGTTGTATTTTGGATTTTATTTTTTAATTTAGCTTACTTAAAATTTAGCCTGTAGGTCAATATAGAAGTAAAAGTTTTTTTTTTTAATTCCCAGTATTTTGATGGAAGGCAAAAATGCATATTTACATATATGTACATATAAAAATATTTTCCCGACGATTCGACTTTTGGCTCAGAGACTGTGACTAAAATTAGACGTGAACTTTCCTGCCAGTCTCCACAGACAATCTGCAAATAATCATGTCTTGAAAGGTGACAGTGTTTGGAAGAAGCTGCAGTGGGTGAAAAAAAAAATGTATATCTTAAAATAAAATGTCTGGCAAAGGTTTTCAAAAGTACAAGACATCGCCTAAAAGCCAAGAGACATTCAAATGAAGATAGAAAAGAATGACCTGAAGAAAAGTGAAGTTAATAAAAACCTAGGTCAACAAGGTCAACGAGGTCAACAAAAAATAGGTAAGTTACCAATAGCAGCTAACAATACAGTCCCCAACAGTTAAAAAATGAACAGAAAATAAATAAATACAAGGGGCAGAGCTAGCTGTAAACACAAGTTAAAATGAACCACAGGTTTATATATAAGGTATAAAGTATATATATATACTTTATACGTATATATATGTGCAGCCGAAATTCAAATCAAGTCCAGGATCAGGTTTGTGCAGAATTTGTAATTTTAGTCCAAAAGAAAATGTTGGTAATAACTGTGAGCAAAACCATTAGCATGAATATTTATGAGGCTTTCTATGAAATATTCATTCAGTCGAGAAAAAAGAAAGAAAGAAAGGAATAAAGTGAGGCAGTGTGTGTGTGTGTGTGTTTGTGTGTGTAAATGGTAGCACTTTTAGCCGCAGCATCTTTTGCAACAGTTTCAGAAGCGGCAGCATTAGCAACAGAAGGTTGAGCAGCAGTAGTTTTGAGAGAAGTTAAAGCAGCAGCAATTTGAGCGTCTTCTTTCAGCAGCAGCAGCAGCAGCAGCAGCAGCAGCAGCAGCAGCAGTTTGGACACAGCTAACCTCTTCCTCCCTCTTCACTGACAGAAACCCTCTGGAGCTAAAGCTCGCCTCCTTGTTTCTTTATTGCTGTAGTATTTTCTTCTCCTTCTCCTTCTCCTCCTCCTCCTCTCTCCTCTCTCCACCTGCCGGAGGTGATGCGACTCCCTGCGTTCATCCGATCTCCACCTTTTCATTCCCTCACTTCCCCCTGCTTTTCCATCTCCCCCAAATTAAGAAATTAATGAGGGATGGCTCCTTGAGCGAGTGGCCCCGCACTGTTTACCACTGATGAAATTATAATGCCGGCCCTGCTGTATTATTTATGAGCCAATTAGGGGAAGTGTTACTTGATTTGATGGGGGAGCCGACACACAGAGAGTACATTTAACTAATGGAGAGCGGGAGGGAGGGGCGAGCGGAGGAGCTCTAGGATTACGTGGCTAATTGCCCTGCTTTATCTGTCTGTCACGGAGAGCCATGCATATTTCAGCGACTCCAAACACTTTGATTGTTTGCACTCGTGTTGGGGCTGTAACGAGTAGAGCAGAGGCCAGAGTGGAGTGTAGTTAAAAACTGACACAAGTGAAGAGAGGAGGGGGCCTGAGTGTGTGTCACAGTATATATGTGTGGGTGTAAGTGTGTGTGTGAGTGTTGTGACAGGTGTTGACAGCGAGCACAGAGGTGTTGAGGTAAGAAAATGGTTTCAATAAATTAATTTGCGTGGCGGCACAAACACTCATTAATTTCACTGTTAGCGTAGCCTCCGGCTAAATGTTGGCCTAAAGACCCGCTAACTACACAGAGCTGAGAATAACACTCATTAATTTAGAGAGATCATTTTTTAACAAAAAGAGAGATAAAAGTTGGACGATAATAACACAAAGTTAGTCGGTGGTTACGGCTGAGGAAGTTCAGAGTTAATCCAAATAGTAAAAGAAAACGTAAGTGGCCACAAACTGGCTCAAAGTTGGTGAAGACATAAAGTAAAGCTAATAGTAAAGTCAGACCCAGAGTAGGCCGAGAGTGAGACTAAAAATTAAAATGAATTAAAATGATAAAGAATAAAAAATAAAATCCCAAGGGTCAGCGCCAAATAGGTCAGCAAAGGTTGAAAACACACAAAGTTAAGGGTTAGTGCAAAAACTCAGAAAGGAAGAGTAAAAAGGGAAATATATCTAAACGTTAATCCAGATTCAGTTTAGATAAATCAAACGGAGCTTCTGTTATTCCAAATGTAGCTAAAGTGAATCCAAATGAGTTAAAAACCAATCAGTAAGCAGCAGTTTGTTGAGTCAGCTCTTTTAACTCAGGAAGAGATAAAAACGTGCCTAAAAGGTTGAATAACGTTTGCCAAGAATAGCTAACCTACTGTTAGCCATGAACAACAACGGGTAAAAATGCATATTTAAAATCATAAAAATTAAAACTTTGAATGTCATTGTAATATGAACTTTTCTATTTGTATTATTATTTATTTATTTATTTATTTATTATTCATGTTCTACTGGAATGAAGAAAATAAAGGCTACAATTTTGTTATGAAAATATCCATTTACTGCAAATATGACTAGAATCATTCTCTAACTCCTGGGTCCTGATTTATCTGTAGAATTGTTGTTGGTTCCTGACAGTGGACCCAGAGTGTGAGCCCACCTCCAACATCACCCCCTGCAGCAGATCTGGAGCAGCAGGAACCAGGTCTTAGAGTGACTGATGAGCTTTTTGAAAGTTGATCAGAGTCTTGGAAACTGGAGCGAGGGCTTCAGTAATTATCTGATGAAGGAGAAGAAGCAGCGGCAGCAGCAGCAGCATCTTATCTCTACGTCTTCTTTTCCTCTCAGATCACATCACACAACTTTACATAACAAAAGAGTCTGAGCTGCTGCAGGACCGACCCGCTTCACCCAGAACCAGACACCAGGCTGTGTCACAGACACAGACAGTCTTGGTTCTGGTCCAAGAGTGAGCCACGCTATAGACCTCTGCTCCCAGACCTGACAACAACAGAAACACAAAACAGTTCCAGTACCAGTCCCAGAGCCACTCATGGTAGTACTACACAGATACTCAAGAGTATTTGGATCTGGGTTGTTAAATCAGAAACAGTACCAGGAACCTAGGGTAGTACTGTGAACTGTGTGTATTTTTACTGTAGTACCAAGGTATAGGACCACCATCTGTGTACATTTCTACCAGACACCAGGGTGCAGTACCTCCAATGACCACTTTGTAGTTCCACTGCAGGAACTCAGTAGTACAAGTAGTTGTTCATAACCGTTTTTACTACAAACTACAGTATGTACAGTACCACTAAAGAGAGAACTGACTGCTAACATAACCACAGTCAGACCCAGAACACTCACAGCTGACAGACTGGGAACAGTTCCTGGTACTGTTTGGTCAAACACAGTTCCAAAGGAACTTTTTAAAACAAACTCTTCGAGATGTTTTTGTTGATTTGACTGAAAAATCTGCTCAAAAACAGATTTCAGTCGGGAACATATTGGACGGTTTGTGCCTCTCCATCCTTGTGGCTTGTGTGTGTGTGTGTGTGTGTGTGTGTAATTAATTCACGATTAAAAGTATTAGCACAGGCTTTGTGTGGTGATTTATTTAAAGGCTGGTACTAACGCTGGCTCAGTTTCCTCCTTCAGGAAATGGGTAATAAGATCTAACGCCAGACACACAGACACACACACACCCACACACACATACAGTGTTCACTTATTCATCCCTGTTAAAGCCTGTGTAACTGGATAGCTGTTAATTAATAAAGCTGTGGCGTAAATGCTAAGTTACGCAGCAGCGCCACCATCCATCAGTAACGTAATCTCAGGCTGCAGCTTCTCATGCCAGGAATCAGCTCCATTAAGATAATGCCATGAGCAGAAGCTCCGGGTCTTTGTGCGTCTGTCATTATCTTCATCAGTGAAGAGGAGGAGGAGGTTAACAGAGTAAACACACAGTAAACAATTAAGACAGAGCTTCAGTTCACAGCACAAACAACACACACACACACACACACACATGACCAAATCATTCAGCAGCCTCAGACCTAAGACAGATGTGAAGACGGAGAATTCAAATATATTCAAGATCAGCCAAAAGACATGAGTGGACATGAAATAAGGACAGGTTCGGGGAATCATGTCAGAAAGGACAACCAGGAAGTAGGAGCAAAACAGGAAACTGGATGGAAGTAAAAATGGGATGGAAGTGAAATCCATCAGTTAGGGGTTCATGTTAATGAGACAGAAGAGAAAGACAATCTGGAAGGAGGATCAAAGGAAGTGGGACAAAAGTTGAAATCAGGTAGAAAGATGGAACTGATGCCAGGGAAGAGAAAATGGGAATAATTAGAGATTAAATTCAAATAAAAACAGACATCCATGAGTGAAAGTCGTGGAACAAACGAAATACTGTAATATTTGAGATAAAAGGGACAAACATGAAGCCTAGGAAATGAAGTTAAAACCAAAAACCTGGATGTACTTTAGTACAGAAGTACAGCTTTAGAAGTACTGACTGAAACACAAACTAAAAAGTAGGATAAAAAAAGGATGGAATAAGGATGGAAGTGCAAGGAAAAGAAAAGTGTAACCAAGAAACAGCATTAAATAATAATAAGATTTAGGAATTATGACAGAAATGAAACGAAGGCGTGGGACGGCAGGAGGAAGGACCAAAATAGGGAAAAGGACGGGAAATTAGATGGGAGTGAAATCTGGGAAGTAACCTGGAATAGGAATAAAGTTGAGGAGACAGAGAAGAAGTAACATTTGGAAAAGTTAAATCTGGGAGGAATTCAGCTAGAATGATGGAAATGACACGAAGAAAAAAAGAATCAAATTAAAATAAGTCGACATTTAGCAGTGAAACCACAAAGACAACAACAACAAAAAAAAAACACCAATAAATAAAATTTAAATGAAGCCTAGAAATCCAGTAACAGAAAAATAAACTGCAGTACTGCAGTACCATGGGCTGAAATACACACCACAAATTAGGAATTAAAATAAAAAGTACAAAGAAAGACAGAAGTGAAGTAAACTCAGTCGGATCGAAGTAAAAAGTCAAATATTTCTCTTAATATTCATAGATGTAGATGTTGTAGAAGCAGCACAGGAGGCTGAGTCAACATTAATGACACAGTCGTTGTCATCTCTGAGTTCAATTCTCATCTTTAAAGTCTATCTGTGTCCTGACTCTGGTCTGGTTCTGACCCAGATTCTATTCACAGCAGCAGAGTCTGGATCCTGGGCTGCTGTGAGTGGACACTGACAGGTGGAACTGTCCGACGGCAAAAACTTTCTCACCTAAAAATAACTTGAGAAAAAGTTTTCTTCATGTTTAAAGAGCTTATTTTCTTTTCACAACACTTTTACTTCAACTCTAACAAGATCATTATTCCAAATTCTGAATAGAAACAGAGGCAACTCTGGTGTCCGCCTGCACTCGCAATTTTTTTCCCCACCTGAATTTTTTTTTTTTTTTTTTTTCCCAGATTTTTCTCGGAGACGTCGTCTGCAGCCTGAGTCACATTTTACTCTGCGTCGCATTTGTGTCTCTGTGTTTTTTCTCCTTCTCCCTTCAGCCGTAAAGAGACAAAGCCAGGTTCTCTGCAACAGCCAGGCCTCCTCTGTCTGTTGTCTGCTCACACACACACTCACACACACTCACACACACACACAGAGTGCACGTTTCAGCCTCTCCATAATGATTCCTCTGACACACATTGGGGCACATCATTCTGCAGCAGGCCCCTAAACCTCGCTCAGCCCACTCGCTCAGACGTCTTTCTGTGTGAGTGTGTGTGTGTGTGTGTGTGTGTGTGTGTGTGAGTGTGTGTGTGTTCATGGCCACGCCACTGAACCGTGAGCGGCTCCTTGGGAATTTTAAGAGTCAAGCTCCTCTAAATCTTCTTGTTTCAACTTTACAGAAATCAATAGGATAAATATCCTGTTTGCTCCGCTCATCCTCATCCAGCAGCAGCCCCACGGCCGCGTCCTCCACCTCCACCTCCACCTCCACCTCACTCTGGTTACTGGAGCAGAGAATCTGGCTTTCACCTCAGGCCATGTTTAAAATAATCCCTGCCTTTTTTCCCCAAATCTTCTGAAGGGTGCAGGATCTCAGGGTTTTTAAACCGGAAGCAGAAAAGGAGGAGGTTGGTGTTAACATATGCTCATCAGAGAGCGCCACCGGCTACAAACTGCCATCGACCTGCTCCGCCTGTGATTAGGCTGCTGAGGCTGAGGCTGGAGGAGACAGCGATCGATGGAGGAGGGAAACCACACACACACACACACACACACACACACACACACACACACAGTCAGTCAGTATGGATGCAGCCACATCTCACTGCCTCTATTGATTCTTTCTGTCCTCAATTATATAATAAAAGCCTTGTTCTGGATTCGAGCTGGAATCACGTAGTCTGACGGGCGACCGTGTCCCACAAGTCAAGAAAGCATTTTGACTCCGATGAAATAGGATTTTTCTGTCTTTTTTACATGTATTGACGTTTCCTCTGGGTGGACTCAAACTGGTTTGAACACCAACGTGCAGGTTTTATCTCTGGTTTCAGGTGATTGGACTGAAGACCAACAGACAGTGAGAAAAGTTCATTTGAGTGAGCAGTTCAACAGGCCACAACTCACACTCTCACAAATCTGTTTTTGAAAAGCCTTGGATTAGTTCTTCTACCTCACGCTCCACTCTCTAATTGGAAAGCATTCCCTTTTTCTCTTTTACCGTTGGATCTTCAGACGAGTTTGTTCCCAGAAAGAAAAAAAGTCCTCACACTCCTCCTCCACACACTGATTTGGAGATTCAATCAAAACATAACAGAGTGAGGACGGCACAGAATACCACAACTAACAAGACATTACACAACGTGATGTAGGGTCCATGTAACCCTATAACCACACAACATGTCAATAGGTCAAAGGGAGAAATCACATAATAAAACAAAACAAAAGAACATGAGACATAACATGACGAGGCAACATAACGAGACATAACACAATAAGAAATAACATCCATGTATCCATAAACATACAACAATAAGACCAGCAGTCCAGAGGAGCAAAACCGTCAAGGTGATGAAGAGAATTCTTAAAAATGTTAAAAAGAGACCGCGGTGAATCAAAAGCTTCTACCACAGAATTGACATCAGCAGCTTTGAAAACAACGATGCACCAAAGAGAAAGCAGCAACAATGGACCAAGTGTTTTTGTTTGGTTTTGTTTTTTTTGAATGAAGACGTTCAAGAACAAGGGTCAACATTTGAGCTTTTATCTACCACTGGTTCATTTAGAAAACAATCAAATAAAAAAGACAGGTTCTCTAGTGTCTCTGTGGGACCAAAAAGTGCCCAAATTACCAGGAATTTCTGGCAAAAATGTCATTATAAAAATACTTGTTTTTTGAACCAGGTCATAACTTCAATTATAGCACCTCCTGCAGGAGAAAAACTTCAGCCCCGTTAAACACTCCAACTAATTAGGATTCAAATGTATCTTTTAATCATCAACATTCCTGTCACGTCCAGGATGTTGTCAAATCAGGAAGAGTTAAACATCAGGATGGAAGAAGTGGAAGGAGGTGGAGGGGGGACGGGGGGAGAAGGAGGGGGGTCCTGGTGATGGTGGAGGGCCTGAGCTGTTGGCTGTGAGAGGGCGCTGAGGTTAATTACTCTATTACTGGTGGGCTCAGTCTGGAGCTGGTTAAACAGACCCCGATCGGCTGGGGATTAGGCCTTGTTACTACAGCTAAAGATACGCCCACGACCCTCGCTCGCCGTCTCTGGCTGCTGCATTCTGGGTAATTCTTAATAGAAGGGAGTATATCAGCAAGGCAAATGAGATTAAGACTATGCAAAGAAAAAAAAGGACAGGTGAGGAGATGAATCAGGCAAATACGACCAGACTTAACTTCATCATCATCAACATCATCATCATCATCATCAGAGCTGAGGTTCAGCTACGATTATCCTCCAAAATGCTGCAGCGTAGAAAGATTAGCATCTGAAGCTCGGGTTACCCTTGGTTTCTCCATCCCTCACTCTGCACTGAACCGAACCCTCACCCTTCCTCCTCCAACTCCTCCTTTTCCTCCTGCTCCTCCTGCTGCTGCAGGTGTCTGATAGCACTCGCTGATAATGACGCCGCTCTCGTTTGCAGTGAGGACGAGCTTCTTTGAATGAGGTCGCCGTTTGTGGGTCAGTTTACCAGGGCTTCAGGGCATGAAATACGCTGGTTTACAGTGACGCCTGTATCGACTGCAGATAAAAGGTGAACGGGTGACAGTGTCGCTACACTTCATCTAATCCAGCTGGGTCACAAACACCCTCCACAGAGGACAATAATATCTCCTGTGATGCCAATGATGTCATCGAGTTTGTGTTTCTGCCTTTAAACGCATTTATTTTCAATGGAGAAAAACATGCCATGTTTATCTTATTGATGTGAAAATGTTAACATTTTTTAGTTTTACTAGCTGCTGTTCAGCGTTGTTATGAGACTACTCTTAGATTTGAAACATCGCTGATAGGTGGGAAAAAAACAACATTGTAGAAGTAGCAACAAATATTTTATACTAATGTCAGGGTCAAGGACAGAAAATAGGTCAGACAAAAGTGTTTGTTAATGGTGGAGTGGATTTCAATTCATTGTTGGCCACATAAAACTTATAACTGAATTTTCTCCCTTAATCTTTTATCTGCATACATATGTTCCTTGAAAACAGTCCCTGAATCTATTTTCGGTGGCACATTTTTAGGTGAAAAAACAAGAGCAGCATATTGACTTGGTAAAGAAAACAGTAATGGGAAAACGCTTGGAGGTGTGAAGGTCACTGTTAGCCCGTGAGAGCGGAGATGTTCTGAACATTCAGGTGTGAAACTCAGATCCATCTCCACTGATGTGATCTGATTCCAGGACAATCACACACGGCAGCTTCTTTTGTGTTTGTTTTATCTCAGCTCACCGAAAACAATCAGTGCAATCAAACAGTGAACACACACACAGTCACCCGCGGGCGTCCCGTTCTCAATGTGTGTGCGTGTGTTCGCGTCCCGTCTCCTGAAGCGGGGAAAGTGATGCTGCGGTGTTTGAAGTTGGGAGCCAGTGCAGATTAGAGCAGATGAATGCCTTCACGCGTGGCCGCTGAATGGTTTGTGTCATTAAGAGAATAAGGCAAACAGAAGGGGGCTGCTCAGAACCTGTGCCTTCCTCGGGATAGGGGGTGGGAGGAGTAGTGGTAGTGGTGGTTGAGGTGTTGGGGGGGGGTTGGCGTACGTGAGATTAAGGAGATGTTCAGAAGCTGGCGTCTGTCAGGACTTCAAAGATTCCGTCGACACTCCTTGTTTCCGTTGGAACAGCGACCAAATCGCGAGCACGCTCCACTGCCTCTGTGGCTGTCAGTGCTGCACTGACATCTCCTTCATCAGGTGAACAGGCTTTAATCCACACACAGATAAATAAACCAACACACGCATGAGAGGGGGAGGGGGGGGGGGCAAGACTACACTCAGCGCCTCCTGGTGGCAGAGCAACGCCACAGGCCGGAAGAAAATTAATAAAATATTAGGGAGTGTCAACAGATGATGACAACATGCAGGAAAAACAAGTCCAGACCTGACGAGTCGAACCAGATGCAGAACAATAACTGGTCATTAGTCTGGTGTGGTCAGGGTCAGGGTTCATCCATACCAACACTGATTTCACTGATTCTTCTGGTCTGGCCTGAGAGGAGCAGTGCATGTTCTACACCATCAGGGGGCAGACATCTCGGTTTAGTCTCCACTGTTTTCAGTTTCTAACAGTGAAAGGTACGAACAGGAAGTTTGAAGCTAGAAGTGCCAAATGAACGGTAGGGTTACTGGGAGTGACTGGAGAGGAATGAGTGAAACTAGAACTGTTCTGGAGTCAGTACCCGGAACAAACAGTTCCTGTTCTGGAGTCAGTACCCAGAACAAACAGTTCCTGTTCTGGAGTCAGTACCCAGAACAAACAGTTCCTGTTCTGGAGTCGGTACCCGGAACAAACAGTTCCTGTTCTGGAGTCAGTACCAGGACCATGCTGCACAGCTTCCTGATTGTTGGGAGTTGACCGATGAAGTCACAACATAGAACCAGGTACTGTTGCGATTCTGGTTCCACAGAGACCCAGAGACACTGAGAACTTGCTGGAACTATTAGCACACAGTAGAGGGACTGGTTCAGATGAACTTCCACAGGCTCTCAGTTCCCATTATTTGAAATAAATAGAAATGGAAATATATTGACGCCACATAGGGGAAATTCTCGTGCTGACAGCAAATCTGTTTCAACAGTCTGCCCCTTGGAGGCGCCAGGTACGTGGTTCCTCTGGGGCTCACACCCGGAACCTTCTACATGTAAGGCAGATGTGTAAGTGGGCGTGATAACTGCTACACAATCGAACTACTAATCACTTACAAAGTGAGCAAGGACCATTTAGTTCCTTAAAAATTCTGTTATGGTTCCTGGAACTGTTGAGTGGAGACCATTCACGTTTGTTTTCCTGCCCTTTAATGGTGTTTTCTCTTTACTTCAAACAAACTCTCCGGTGCTGCTGTAATGGTTCCAGTGTTTCCTGAATGGGTTCTCCTTCTTATTTATTCTTCTCAGCATGAAAATCTGTCTGTCCGTCCTGGCTGCTCTGCAACATCAGCAACATCATCTTCATCCTCAGCAGCATCAGTAGCAGCAGCATCAGTATGGCGGACTGTGATGTGACGAGTCTCTGCCTACATGCCGACGTGTCATCTTTAATTCAAACCCCTGTGTTCTCAGCGCTCTCATCTGTCTGCTCCAGATGTTCCTCTGGATGTCAGGATGGATCTCTGCTCTCTCTAAGAGAAAAAAGCTGGAAAGCAACATATTTCACTGTTTGTAGAAAATGACGGAAACACTTTGAAATTCAATTCAGGCATGAAGCAGGAGATGAAGCCAATTCAGAGAGTGTGAGCCTGGACGTCATCTGCCCCGGTTGTTTAAGTCTTCTAAGCAGACAGCAGGAGAAAGAACATGCACTCATTAGAAGTAGAAGTACTGGTCAGTACTGAGGTCTCAGGAACCTGCGGGTTTGTTACTATTACTTAAACTCCATTTAAGATCTCTGTGCTCCCTGGAAGCATTTCATGTTTGCAAAACTAGTAACATCATTTACAAGAACCTCACTTTACAATATGCAGAAAGTCCCACAGGGCTCAGACGAATCGGTTCCTCAGCTGTTCCCTGTGTCTCCATCAAAGTCTGTAGAGGAATCTTTCAGGACCAGGGATGGGAATCAATACGAATTTCACTCTTATAGTTCTATTATTGATATCGTTTATTGATTTGATTCCTTATTGATTTTCTTATCAAGTCTCTGTATTAAAATGTATTAATAACACGCAGAATAATGTGAGAAAATATCATGTAGTTTCCACTTGACCCAATAAAATTGGGATTTACATTATCAGACAACATCCTGGTCATTTTTGGAAATGTAACTTATTTGTACAGGTCACCTTAAATGCACCTGGGGTAGTCCGTAACAATGCTCTTACAGAGTTTGTTCATCTTTTACCGTCACTACAGCAGGCAGTGCATCGATCAGTGTGATGTCATCTCTGACATACGTCATCAAGACAATGTGTCAAACAGTCCCAACAGTCAGAATTAGTCATTCATCCTTAGTGTTAAGATTAAGATTAAGTGTTAAAGATTACGCAGATCCTAAAATTAGCTGCTGGTCGGAAATTGATATCGCCTCCAGGAGGAACAAGTTTTGGGTACTATTCTGAGAGTCTAGTACTAGTTTCTACCATTTAAGAATGACAGAGTTCCAGGTACCGTCCCTAGTTCCCTGCAGCTATCGTAATGACAAAACTTAAATTGTTCCCAGTGTGTTTTCTAGTTTTTGGCAATTGTTCCTTCAGTGAAACATTCGGTATATAGTTCCTGGTACTGTCTCTTGTTCCAGGGCTGAAAGAAAGACAGACGCAGAAAAAAAAACCCCAAAACACAGAGTGAAATAAATCCAGGAGTTTGTTCACAGAAGTGACTGCATGTAGCCACGGAGAGGAAGAGAAATCAAGAAAACACAGCCGTGTTCCTGTCTGCCTGAATCCCAGCGACTCCTTTTTATTTGACTTTAACGGCAAACGTCAGACAGACACAGATCGTCTGCACGACTGAAGCTGAAATCTCCACCTTTGTACTGTTGTTGTGTTTGTTTGTTTCTGAGGCCGACGTGGCAGCCGGAAAAAAAAAAAAAACTCTCGCCTTTCAGGAAAACAAAAGATGCCTTAGAGGCAACATAAGTGAAGTTTTATGCTGATGACTGAGTGTTTGACAAACAGGAGGGAGGAAAAGTAGCACTGTGTTCATTCTGAGAGGAGGAACCAGAGCGGAGGAGCCGGCTGATGTGTTCATGACTGAGGAGAAGTAAAGACCAGGAAGAAAAAACTAATTTATATCCTATAAGAGGAAGGAGAGGCAGCCGCAGGGGTGAGAGTGGAGGTGTGGGGGAGTGCCCACACCCCCAACCCACACCCCCCTCTCTTTCCCTGTAAAGTTGTGAAAAATTAAAGGAGACGGATTCAAACTGTCCAATTTCCACATCAAACAAACCCCGGGCTCCGTGCTCCTGGAGAGAAGCTGCCTCATATCCAGCACATCGCCTCGGAAAAAAGAAAGGTGCTCCCACCTCCTCCCCTCTCATCCTCCCCCAACATCACCCTCACCACCACCTTCTTGTCTTTCTTCCTCCCCCCTCCCCCTCCCCCTCCTCCTCCTCAGCCTCTTCATTCACTCCTCAGGTCCAGCAGCAGCAGCAGTCTTTTTTTCCTTTTTTTCTTTTCACTTGTCCTCTCTATTTCCTCAAAAAAACCTCACCTCCTCCCCCCTCTCTCTGTGTAATTCCCTTAAGCACTGTACTGGTTCCACTCGCCACTGTCTCTCCTCTGCCTAATTATACCCTTGTGAGTCTATTAATCAACTTGTGAATTATTGAAGAAGGAGAAGCTGCTCTGCCTGTAAGTGGCTTTGACACGGTGAGGAGGCGCTGGATGTGATGATAGGTGGAGGGAGGGAGGGAGGGAGGGAGGCTGGATGGAGGGATAAAGAGGCAGAGGGAATGAAAGGCTGGAATCAGGACCTTCTTGCATACATACAAGTGTGTGTGTGTGTGTGTTTTTTTGTCCCTGGAGGACTGGGTTCGAGCGCTTGCACCCAGACGAGACAAAAACCTCGATCAACATTCACCCTGCGTTTTCACGATAAACAAGAAGTTCATGAATATATGGAGGGATACAGTGAGGGGAGTGACGGGGGAGTGGGGTGAGGCTAGAGGAAAAGGAGTCAAAGAGTGAGCTCAGACTGGGGCGGGTGGAGGGGGGAGGGGGAAACAAACACACATTCACATTTATTTACAGTGGAGCAGCGCCTGATGCTACAGCACACTGACAGTAAATATTCAGGCCTGAGAACTTTGTCTGGTTACTTTGCCCAAATGTATTAAATGTTATACTCTGGAAAAGTAAAGAAAATATGCACAGAAATTCATCATATAAACTGTCAGCATATGGCAAAGACTTTTACAGTAAAAGTTGTATCGACATCGTCGCAGACCTTTGATATGAACGTTGTTAAGGCATCAGTATATTTGTTACACTGATCTGATCAACATGAACAAAATAAAACACGTGTCTCTACAAGTACCACCAGTACGACAAAGACACACTGTACTGTGGAGCAGTACTACAGTACAATTGGCACCCCAAAACTGACTCCACACACACACAAACAAACAAACTCTCTCTGGTCAGCACTAGAGGGCGCTCAGGTGCCTTCATCGGTACACGTACCGTAGTTTGAGAACCACTGATATTATGTGAACACTAATAAAATAATGTAAACAAGAAGAAACTGTCGCAGAGACAAACAGGTCTGGACTGAAGCTGCCGTACGAACGGTTTCTTTATGAAACGGTTTCTTTATGCTGCAGGGTTTTTTTGGATATTTTACATAACATTATGAAATCACACTGGTTACACTGTAGTTCTTTACAGCAAACTCAAAAAGTTACTGCAGAGAAAAGGATTTTAAACCTTTACTAAATAAAATGCTTTTTATTGTAATGTTGCTGCAAACACTGCTGCTGATGCCACAAACACTGCTGCTGCCACAAACACTGCTGCTGCCACAAACACTGCTGCTGCCACAAACACTGCTGCTGCCACAAACACTGCTGCTGATGCCACAAACACTGCTGATGCCACAAACACTGCTGCTGCCACAAACACTGCTGATGCCACAAACACTGCTGCTGCCACAAACACTGCTGCTGATGCCACAAACACTGCTGCTGCCACAAACACTGCTGCTGATGCCACAAACACTGCTGATGCCACAAACACTGCTGCTGCCACAAACACTGCTGCTAATGCTCCTGCTACAAAAAACACTGCTGCCTGCTGTAACTGCTGTAACTGCTGCTGCTGCTGTAAGTGCTGCTGTCACCGTTGCTGCTGCCGTCTCTGAGGCCACGTCAGGTTGTGTGTCTCCGTCTCAGTGGACTGTTTATTAAATTAATAAAAAGTTGCTGAAGGCGAGGTCGTGGTGAAAAACGCTTGGTGCTGCGCCGTGATTGGCACTCTAGCGCCGCCCTGCCTTCTCTCCAGGGTCCATTCTCGTTTGCTTTAACTAACTGTCCGTGACTGAGGAGAGGAAGCTGACATGAAGCTGCCCCCCCTCCTTTCTCTTCTTAAAACCACCACCCACCTACACCCCCCACCCCCATCATCCTCCCACACACACATCCATTCATCCTAACAAGGCAGGAGAATATTCTGAAGTGGGGGCTGTAGGAGGGAAAGTCTGTTTAGGTTCATTTGTCCCACATTGTCCACAGTATTCAGCTCAGTCTCACTCAGTCACGAACTCTTGAACAAACTCACCGCTTTTAAATCATTACTTAGCTTCTATTTCATTTAATGTTGCTTAAAACTGAAGAAAAAAAAATCATTTGAGTTATTCACCTTTGGTGCTGCAGAATCCTTTGTCGATGCTCACGGTCCGTTTTTTAAAAATCCAGCAGGAAATCTGTAGCCGAGGCCTGTGAACACAGAGGAGGATGAGAGTTACAACTACTGATGTTGGTGTTAATGTACAAACACTGTACAATATCTCCTCCTCCTCCCTCAGAGATGGGACTTCAAACATGAGGATCTGTTAAAGTCAGAGGTTCCCAACCTTTTAGGCTTGTGACCCCATATTAATATCAGAAATTTCTGGTCTCTTAGAATTAGTTTTTCATCATGTTTGTCATACTGGGTTGCAAATACAGAGCAGCCAGATTAATGCACAAATATGTTTTAGTTATTTATATATTTTTTGATTGAGTTCAGTTTTATTATTTTAAATTACTAGACATTTCAGACAACCCAATGAAGGTTGAAAGTAGTTCTTGTCCAGTCAAACCTTCAGAATAAAAGTCAGTAATGCTAAAGTGTCCTGCTGTAGTGGGATTACAGCTTTAGTGGAATGAAGAGATGATGTGAAAAAAAGAAATGCAGATGAGAGAATGTTAAAATAGTTGGGTCAGAAATGACGCTGGGGTGCTGTAGAAAAAGACAGATGTTACACACCATTACCAAGCATTACAAATGTGTGTATTTTGTAGAAAAATATTGTTGTCACTTCAAAGGACAGACGTGAGTTTCGCTCAGGTGAAGACTAAAATGTGAACAAAGAGGAAAATGAAAGTAGATTATCATCCATCTACTCAGAAAGAAGCAAACAAACAGGAGTGTGTCCCTCTTCAACAGGAGGAGGAAAAAAGAAATCCTCATTTACATTGGAAGTGTGAGGCAGGGATTGTCACGGCGTCACACTGAGGATTTTCATGTGCAAATTTCAGCCTTGGCCCAAACTCTGCACATTATTATTTCATCAGCGTCTCAGAGAAGGTTCCCAGAACATCCCAGCATCTACATCCCTGTGGACGCTTCACAATTCAATCCCCCCCCACCCCCACGCTGCCACCATCACTATCCCAGAGCCTTTTCCTCTAAAGGCCTTAATACTGAGGAGCTGTTTTACAGCAGGAGGCCCAGGACGCTGGAGGAGGAGGAGGAGGAGGAGTCAGTCCGCCTCTGAGATCAGATGAGAGGAGCCGCAGGAGGATCTCAGCAGATACACAAACACCAATATTAGTGTTTCCTTGCATTAATTGCTTGTAAACTGCGAGGCTGGAGGCTGCGACGGCTTTCAACTTTAAAAAGGAGATTACAGCCAATTAGTACGGCCGCTGGAAAAGCTGCTGCTGCCTGGGGAATAAGAGGCTGATCCCTAATGTGGGACAGCTGGGAGCAACAAAGACAGTGACAGAGCTGGCTCTGAAAACACACACACACACACACACACACACACACACACAGAGAGGATAATAGCTCCGATCCAAACAAAAAGAAAAAAGCAGATTGATAGAAGAAAAAAAAGTGTTTATACCAGCATGAAACAGCAGGAACACAAACAGTTCTTACCAAAGAGTGGGTCGTGACCCACAAATGACCCTCTGACACGTTTCATTTTCACCACATAAACCAACGTATATTGATCGAAGTTAATAGGATTAGGTTGGTTCAAATAGATGTCACTGAAAATCATTAAAAGTTAACTGAAAATAAACAACACAAGTTAGAAAAGTTAACTGAAAATAAACAACACAACAAGTTATAAATACAGCAGAAATGGTCCAGAACAGAGGGGTCAAAGTGTCATGAAAACAGTCAGGAAGGAGCACAGATATAAAAACAGAACGATGGTACCATGTGCAAAATAGAATAATTGCAGGACGATAATGAGTAACAAAAACAACTGGGAATAAAGTCAGTACCAACGCTGGTTAATGGACAACGGTACTTTAAAATATCACTGAACATGACAAAAAAACAACTCAAGAAATTACAATGAACACATATCCAGAATTCGTTTTCAGTTTGTTTGTTGAAATATTTAGACGTTTCCCACAGTATGAATAATGAAAAGGTAGTGTTGTGTTCACAAATAACAAAATACGTGCATGATGATGTGACTGCTTTTACACGTATTTTAAGGACATATTTGTAGTGCAGGTAGAACTCAAAATCTGTCCCAACAACTATTTATTTTATTTTATCTGTCGCAATCGGGTTTTTTTAAGGGCTTGCAACTGCACCACCCAACCCACCCCAGCAGGTGTCATCCAAGGCAGCCATCTACAAGGCCCATGCCATGAGCCAGATGTCATTTGGACAGTGGGTCTACAAGGCCCATGCCATGAGCCAGATCATGTTACATACATGACAACAGTTAACATAAAAAAAATCAATGTACCAATGTCGAAGTAGTCCAGAAATAGGAGTTTTATCATCGAAAAGAATCAGGAATAAATGTTAAAATGAATGAATAAAAAAAAAAAACACTGAAGAATTAAAATAGATAAAGATGAGAGAAAATATTAGACATATTCAAAATTGTTTTTGTCAGAATAAAGTACTTTTCCACTCAGCTGTGAGACAGGATGATTGGTGGCTCTAAGTCTCGACTTAGACACAGAAAGATTGACTAAGTGACAGGAAACAGACGCGACACGAAGGTAAATGTCTTTTATTTTAAAAAGGAAGCGGGGGAAACGCCGGGAAACTCATCCTTTAAATCATCGATTCTTTTTTTCCTTAAAGACCGCAGCGTTTCTCACTATTGTGAAAAAGCTGCCATATTTAATTTCTTTGCTTGACGAGTTTAACTCCACCGTGCACCAGAGACGGTGAGCAGGAGGTGAGCAGCAGGTTCAAAGCCCAAACAGGAGCCGAGACCGCGGATTAGCTCATTCACTCTCATGTCAAACAGGAGGAGGAAACGAGAGTCGAAAGATCTCCACAGGCTCCATAATCTACCACGACAATCGCTCAGTGACTTTTCTTCTTTCCTTCTTTATCTTCTCCTGCTCGCTGCACCTGCACATCCTCAGCTACACCTCATCGCCCTGCCATCTTCATCCTCCTCCACCTCCTCCTCCCCCTTCATCGTCCCTGAGCTCACATTAGCAAAAACAGCTGTCTGACATCCACTCTGACTCCAGGTAACGAGATTCAGACGTTCCAGAGTGCGTCACCTGAAAGAGTCTGAGCGGAATCTGAGAGTCGGCAGAAGCTTCACAGCAGCAGTGGAGCCTTTTGTTCAGTACTTACACCTGTTCAGGTGTTTAAGGAGTTTCATCAGATTCTCCTCTAAAGACCTGAGCAGGATATGTACGCTGATAAAAACTCTCTCTCTGAAAATCTGGGACTGGTATTTAAGGAGAAACAAACTTTAATAAACCTGAGAAAACAAACTCCAATTTTGGGGAAAAAAAAAAAGTCAGTTTCAGGCTGATGAAATAACCCTGGGGACTGAAAGTCAGGAAAGGAGTCTGAATGATGTTTTACTTCTTCATCCTATTTTCTGCTGGTATTAAGATCATCTTTTTTTTTAATTTAGGGACACTTGATCCACTTAAAGTTGTGTTGACAGTGGTGTTCTACAGAATCATGGTGATCCAAAATGGTCGACTTTATACACTGTGTTATATATATATATATATATATATATATATATATTTATATGTATATATACAGTGGGGCTTCAAGATATGAGTTTAATCTTTTACACAACAGCACTTGTATCTCATTTGCATTTCCCCATTAAAAATAATTAAAAAACAATTCATTCGTTACAGCCCCTAGAAATATACTATTAATTAATTAAATTAAAATGCCTAAACATCTAAAACAAATATATATAAACAAATATTTTGATAATACAAAATAATTAAAATTAAGAAAACATTTTATATTATTGTTATAAAAATGGGTGAAATAACCCAACGAGGGACAGTGAGCGAAACTAACTCTTTCCTTGAGAGGAAAAACATGCAAAAGTTGCAGGGAGCTCGTATCTCCACCCCCCCCCCCACACACACACACACACATATATATATATATATATGTGTATATATATATGTGTGTGTATATATATATATATGTGTATATATATATGTGTGTGTATATATATATATATGTGTATATATATATGTGTGTGTATATATATATATATGTGTATATATATATGTGTGTGTATATATATATATATATAGTGTATATACCAAATAAATTAGGGACGGCTCGACACAACCTTTTCATGTGCGATACCAATATCATTCCCATACATTTATTCTTCTCCAGCATACCTTACTCTGCCACTGCTGAGGTGATAACGTGTAATGAGTTCAACATTTCGTTAAGAATCAGACAGGCAGACGTTAGCAATGGGAAAAGCAAGAGGTTTTAAAAAATGAAGCAGATATAGCTAACTGACTGTAACTGTTGAAATTCCACGCTGATCCTGATTGGTCTGTTTTAGCCCCACCCCCTCTCAGCAGCAGCAGCGGCGAGCAGGAACACCTCCATCCTTCACTGTGATGACTCTGCCATTTAAATGCATGGCAGTTAAGTGCAGCCTAATTACAGCTAACGAGCGTCTGGTTGCAGCTCGGCAGCTTAATGAGCTCAGTGAGCTGCTAACGGGGAAAACAGCACGAGGAGGTCAGGAGTTTAAAAAAACCATCATGTCCTGGTTGTAAAGATGGCGGGAGGTTGACCAGAGCCGAGCGACTAACCTTCTGATCAAAGTGCATTTTTAATTACACATGATCAATATTCAAGGAAGTGAATTTAACACAGTTTACACATACATCAAAGACCATTAATACTTAATCACTTAAAAAAATTGGAAATCACCAACACTCCCAAATTTTTATTCCCAGAGATGGTGGTAATCAGGAGAACTCAGATGTGATTAATTATAAATTAAACGGTTACAGGGTTGTAGACGCTCACGTACCATAAACTACATCATCAGAGGGCCTGAACACGATTTCTCTCTGCTGGTAATTTTTATAAGCAACCGTCCTCAAGTCTGATTCACATTCAGCCTGTGGTTTCATGGAGATCAAAAAGACTCAAAGAGACAAGAGAATCAGAGGAAATCCAGAATATTTGATCATATCAAAACCTCAGACCCTCACCCACCCCCGCCCTGACACCACCCGCACCTCCCCCTGCCTCCAAACACATTCACTCAACCACAGGCACGGGAACTCAAATATATCGGAACCTAACAGAGAACTGTTTAACCTGTTTAACTCCAGGCTCCAGAATCAGGTCTGGACCAGTCCACAGTCCAATACTTGACCTAACAGTCCAGTGAAGGTCAAGTCAGAATCATGTCATATTCTTGGTTTAGGAAATCGAGCCATGACTTCAACTGTGTGACAACCTTTTGTTGGTCAACGAAAATCAAATACTGCCTCACACATCAACAAACAGGAGGACAAAACCAACAAAGTACTGAAGACTGTTTCAAGACAACATCCAGTTCAACCTTCACCGACCAAGAACGAGACAAAAGTCTGAGCCTTTCATGATTTGCAACATTTCATTAATAATAATAAACCTTTCTTAAATGTAAAATGCTGGACCATGGAGGACATGCCCCATCCTCCAGGGGCAGCAGTGAGCTCTACCTTTGACAGTCACGCCACATGACTGCACCTGCTGTTAAATAAAACCAGTTCTTTTTAAGATTTGTTCTCCTGAAAACATCATCTTGTATACAACCAGAGGCAGTAGAGTCTCCAGAGCCTGATTTGAAACCTCACAGCCCGAGGAGCAGGTAGAGAAGAAAAAATTAAAAAAACACACACACTTTCTCTCAAACTGCTGCGTTTACAGACACCATGGAGGAGAATGGAGTTATTTCTGCTCAGAGCAGAGCAGAGACACACAGCGATGGCATCTGGAGGCAGAGGGCTTTGGGGCTGGGTGGGGGCGACCCAGGCGGAGCAGAGGTGGAGGGAGGGGGCGCTCTAATGGGCTCAGGGAGGCCGACGAGCCCTGCTGGGGGCCCACCAGAGGCCCTAGCCTGTGGCCTTGCCTTGGGCTGGGCTGCTTCAGCAGCAGCAGCAGTAGAAGTAGAAGCAGCAGTCAGGTGGAGTGACAGACTGAGGAGGAGGAGGAGGAGGTGGACCTCCACTAGCTCCCCATGTGGCCTGCCATCAACCCCCTCACACCAACAGCAGCAGCAGCAGCAGCAGCAGCAGCAGCAGCTCCACTCCTCCACGTCTTCACTGACAGATGTTCAGGGTTTAAGGTGCAACAAGCTGTGCAGAAACAAACAACGACAGAGTTTGAACTTCCATCTGAGTGGTTCTGAAGGCCCAGCAGTGATGATCAGAAAGTTCTGGTCTTTAGGCTCCATCCTCACACACACACAGGCTGCTAGCTAACCCCAGCAGTCATCAGGTTTGGATGGGGCTCTGTGTGTCGCTACAATTTATATATATTATCAATAAATGCATTATTTTCAGTATATATTGATATTGTCTGATATCAATATGATATTGATTAAAATGTCAGGATTGAACACAACTACAGCCCGTCCTGGAACTTACTGGAGGAGAAAGGAATGTTGGCTGATATTCCAAGTTGCTGTATCGGTATCTGTTGTGAAAAAGTTCAATTGAGTCCTCCCTAGTCCTTCGTCAAGGACACTCAGCACTGATTCCACCTCGGGGTCCTCAAGTATTTACAAAAACAACCCCCTACATGCTAAAACTAATAGACAAACATCATGTGGAGGAGCAGATTCACGGGGTCTGAGTGCAGAAACCTGGGGACAGTCAGTCCAACCAATGGTTTAAAGACTAAAATCACGTCCAAGAGTTACAATGAGAAAAGAAGGAGATACCAAGACACTTGGGTTACAAGATATTGATACCAATACAGAGAGGAAAAAGGTTTTAAGATCAATCTAAAACATTCCAAACACTAAGACCCATGTATTCCAAAGTCTCTTCTGTAATGTGGACAATTAGGTTTGTGATTGACAACAAGGCTGAAATCATTTTAGACCAAAACTATTTCAGCAACCAAGAAAAACACCAAGAACTTTAGAGTAAAAGACCCATTGGGAACCAAAGACAATGTTTGATCAGAAAATGGACTCAGCAAGACCACGATATAACCCTCTTCATAGATGAAGGACAAAAACCATAAATAACGCAGAAATGTTCCTGTTTCAACTGTTTTTCTTTCTCCCGTTTCTGCTGCTGCAGGAATAAAGTTTTTATTTGTCTGTTTGTGAAAAGATCTCAATATTCACCGAGGACGAGTCGACCTTCACCTGTCTGTGCAGAAAAATGCACTAATGCTTTTTTAAAGTCTGGTCTCACTGGGTTGTTTTATAACAACAGTACACACACACTCACACACAGCCAAACTGGGGGAAACATAAAGTCTTTTTCTTGCAGTGATGGCTACAGCTCCACAGTCTATAGAACATCAGTGCTGAGGTAAACATGGCCTGATAATGACCTCCCTCCAGACTGAGGAGAGCAGCTTCTCCTCCACTGTCCCTGCTCTTCATCCTCCTCCTCATTCTCCTTCATCCTTTTTCTTCTGTGATGCGTTCATCGACCTGAGCTTTGGGGGACTTTGAAGTTGCCCCCTCTCCCTCTCTTCCTGCCACCTCCTCTGTAAAGCGGGGCAGCAGCTTCTGATGGGACTCTCCAGATGAAGGCACCATTGTCTTCCCTGTGGATGGCGCTGCAGAAGAGGTCGTGTGATGAATGTTTGAGCAGCCACGATAAAGCTGCACTTTTCCCCATGCTGAGACTTCACTCGAAACGCAGAAGGAGGAGGAGGAGGAGGAGGAGGAGGAGGAGGAGTGGGAGGAGGTGTAGAAGGAGGAGGAGATGAAGACCAGGCCACTCCACCCTAATCTTTACCTCCTACTGTGGGCCGTAACGACGGATGAGGCCTGAGGGAGATGAGTGGCTGAAGGTCCAAAGTAGAAGTACTGTGTATTACACACCTGAGAGTGTCTGTAGACAGGTGTGTGTGCATGTACGTGTGTGTTCAGATTCAAAGCCTGTATTTCCTGTCAGAGACTCAAAAACAAAAACTAACTCATCTCATCCAGTCCACAGTAGATCCATCAACCAATCAGACTACAGAATTCTAGTTCTGGATTTGTTGTCTCTTGTTGTAGACATGTACATATTGTAGTTCAGGGGTCACCAACTGTATCTGTCAGCGGGCCAGAATTTTTCTGGACAGACAATCTAAAATGACAGACATCACATTTTTGTCTGACATTATAATTTGATGTTTGATTTGGAATCCATTCACGGGCTGGATTTGGCCCACGAGCCGCCAGTTGATGAGCACCGCTGTAGTTTATTGTAGTATATTGTTTATATTGTTCATGGAGTCCAAGTGTACACATTGCCTGTTTTGTATTTCTTCTACCATAGTTCTTAAGTGTAAACACATGTTGGTGAAAACACAGCCCAGTTCTGCCATGGGCCACAGTTACATTCATTATGATGATCATTTACAGCCTGCCTGCAGCCTGTCCCTGCTCTGTCTTAGTACATACAAATATAATACAAAAGAATTATTGTCTGTAACAGGAACTGACACTGAGTAAAACCTGCACTTGTTTTCTGATATTAGATCCTATGGTACTGTATTGTATTGTCTGAACCACACAACCTTTTAACTTTTTATACTGAAGTATAGTACAGTGAGGTCAAACCTGAACAGAATCCTGGTTGTTGTCATGTTATTGTATTTTAATTTTTTTTATTCATATTTCCATTATTTAATTTTTATTGTGTGTTTGTATGTGCCTCGGTGTATTTGACCTTTAAGGTCTTTAACGACTGTTGTCCATTAATCTTTGTGTTGGTCCAGACTGAGGAGGAGAACAAATCATTATCTTAGGGCAGAACAATGGCTGGAGCTGGCTAATACAAAGGTCAAAGTTTGGTGAATAAATGCAGGCACCCATGAAAAAAAAAAAAAGCTTCATAAAAAAATGAAACTTGTCATGTTTAATATCATAATGACAGTCATACATAAAATTACATTCCTAATTATAGTTGTGTATGAATTACACATATGGGAGAAGATTAAAAACCCACTCACAGAGGAGTGGTTTTAAGATTGAAAAAAAAGGATAAAAAAAGAAAAAGAAAAACGTTTTTCCATCTCAGCGACAGACGTCCACAGACCTGCTCTTCTTCTCCCTCTATCCACAGACCAGTTAACCCACATTTCACACAAACACTCCATAAAAACCGCTCAACAAAGTCAAACTCTGTCCCACGCACCAGTGTCAAGTGCAGCTTGGTCGTACATCTGAATATTTAAATAGGCAAAGTGACAATAACAACCTCACCGCGGATGCGAGAAGAGGGTTAGAGCCAAACAAAGAAACTGGAAATTTCTCCAGCTCCTGCCCCGATCTTCGCACTTACCCCCGCAAAAGTAGACAAAAAGAAAATGGGAAGAAAAACAGTTCCATGCATTTCATTCATTAGCAGCAAATAAAAGAAATTCTCTCTAATAGTGCCCCCAAATCCCCGAGCTCTGGGAAGAGCAGCGCAGAGCGGGAAAACTACTAAAGAAATGCAAAAGGAAGCCGTCTCCCTCAAGTGCTTGTTAGGCCCAAATTATTACAGCCATGAATAATTTTAAAAATAAATAAGAAAATAAATAAATAAAGGGGGGGAAAAGGGGAAACATTTATAGATCTAAGTATTATCAGAGGAGCCACGGGTTTGTTTGCCAAGCTCTCTGGGCCCGTTTGAAACACGCCTTTGTTTTTTCACTTTCATCTCTAACTGCTAACCATCCATCGCTTCACCTGCTACTTCCTCCTCCTCCTCTTCCTCCTCCTCTTCACCCACTTCAACCTCCATAAACTTTTCTACACATGACACACACACACACAAAGCAGTGCCCGTGCTAAAGTGCTAATTATTATATCTCCACAATCCCCCTCCTCATTAAACTCTATTTATATAAACAGAGCATCAGGAGAATATTCTGAACAAGTCATGATTCAAAGCTGCAGAAGGAAACTTTAGCTGCTGTTTGTTGTTGTTGTTGTTGTTAATGTTTACAGTCTGACTCTGTTTAAACAGAAATCACTACAGTCGCTAATCACAACAGCAAATCTCACGACACACTTAAACATGAGTTTGTCAGTCCAGGCTCCTCTCTGATAGGCTGGCCTGCCTGCAGTCCAGCTCCTCCAGAGTCCTGTCTGTTTCCTCTAAAGCAAATACGGGGGTTACTGCACAAAACCAAGATAAGACATTAAACCGGGAGATGTTGCTTATTCTGGCCGTTCAGGACCAAGCTAACACGGCCAAGTTACTATGGTGATTTATTCTCTGCAGCTAGCTAACAGCCAGGCTAAGGTTAATCCTAGTGATACACACACACACACACATATATATATAGATAGATAGATAGGTCCCGAGGGATTACTATAGTTCTATCTATCCTCTGCCATTCTTTCTTTATGTTAGAATAATCTCACTAATCATAACCAACGTAGCTGCGATGCACAGATCAGAATAGAAACACGCCTACAGGTCAGAGTCAACCGACATATTGTTTCTCGACTTTTGTACAGCCCACGGTGACAAAGTGACATCCGTCCAGCTCAGTCCTCTATCTTAAATATATGGGTCGAGGACAACGCAGAAATCTGGTGCTGCAGCTGGGCAGAAAGACATGCACTGTACACCCCATAATTCTATTGTCCTCACACTGGCCCGTTGCTCTAATACCACAGTGGATACACACATTATTTACACACACGGCAGGAGCTTTAAATACCATCTCAACATGTGCTTGTGTGTTGAGTTATACTTCAGTAATAAATAATAATTTTTATATAATTCAATATTAATAACTCCTAAACACATAACCGAGTAACACCACAGGATTACGAGGGCGCTGTTGCACAGTATAGTTTACATGTGCCCTTAAAAAGTAATGAAGAATGAGACAACAACAGAATAACAACAGGAGTGGTGGACCAAGAGAGAAGCCACCACACAAACCACCACACAAACCACCACCTCCTCCACTGTTGCCATCTTGGTTATTGACTGAGAAACCTCAACCTGGAAATACATTCAGAACTCAGCACTGCCCCCTACTGGATGTATTGCTTTTAAACTATGCCAAATAGAAAGCTAGCAGAGGAATGTTCTCTCTTCTCTCCTACTCTTGTTTCCTCTCTTTTTAATCCTTTGCTTGTCTTCTTTCCTGTTTCCCATCATGCACCTCTTCTATTCTTTCAGCCTCCTTTGAGAGAACATCCCATCCCTACTTTCTGTCTTCACAATCGTGTCACATCATAATGGAACTTGTCCAAGGCCATCTTTTGCTTCCTCCCTTTTTTTTACCTCCTTCTCCTCTCCCTCTGTCTCCTGCTTCTGCTGTCTCCCATCCTTCACCCTCACCCTCACCCCTCCTCACCTCCCCTCCCTCCTCTCCTCAGTGGTCGAGCTACATTCTGTTTCATCACACTTCAAACATTCCTAAATCTGTGCAGGAGAAAGCAGGGAACAACATCTGCAGGAGGAGGAGTGGAGGGGTGAGGAGGAGGTGAGGGAGACTCCGGCCTCCGGAGAGCTGATGGTGGGGGTGACACAGCGCCATACAAACAGATGTCACAGGGACCTAAACAGCAGGCAGGAGATGGAGGAGAGGAGGATCAGGAGGATGGTGTGAGAAATACTAGAAGTCTCCTCACCTCCCTTTCTATACTCTTCTCCCAACTTTTCTGAATTCTTAATACTTGACTTTTTTTTGGCTCCCTTCCTTGTCCCCTCATCCATTCTCTTTTACATGTTGTTACTCCTCTCCACTCCTCTTCTCCCATCCCTCTTTTCTTCCTACTGCGGCCCTACCTCCTCTCCACTTCATCTTAGTCTTCTCAACACTCTTTTAATAACCTTCCGATCTTCATCTCAAAAGCAAAAGTAGGCAGCAGGAGTCATCTCAAGTAAGTTGAAGACATTTCGCCTCTCGTCCAGGTAGAACTTCTCAGTACAACTGATGAAGCCTCTTGGATGAGAGGCAAAATGTTTTCAACTTACTTGAGGTGAGTCCAGTTGTCTACAACTGCTTTTGAGATTCTTCACTTCCCTTCCCTCAGCCTAATTTTTTGGTGTCCTCCCTTTTTCAGACCCTTCATCCTCTTCCTCGTTCACTCTCCTCGTCCTCAGCTCCTCCCTGTCCCTCATCCGTGTTTGACCGTGTATCACCTGCAGGAGGTCGGGATCATCTCTAACATCCATTAACATCATCAGTCCCTGCTGTGGAGCAGCAGCAGGAACCTGCACAGGGAGCGACACCACGTGCACACTCCACACTGACATGCACGCTAAGACAGACGGGGGCTGACGTTTCCTCCGTCAGTGGAAGTGTCAGTGTCTCCGCTTCATCAGAGAACTTGTTGGAGAACAGATGTTGACGTCAGTGAGATGGCAGCAGCTTTAACCTCACACCTGACTTTTATTCTGATGAAGATTCTTTCATCTGCAGCAGACTCGGGCTCCACGCGCAGATCACACACATTTTAACTGTCGTCACACGGAGACCTCAGCCTCTTCTGACGGATCGTTACAGGAGGGACTGAAGCGGCTGAGCATCAGAAATGAGGACTTGGAATTCCATTTTTTCTCTCTCTGGTTTTTAAAATCATTCACTTCTTAATAAAACGGAAATATTACTTTTTTATCTTGGACATTGCCTACATTATTGTTATCCAAGGGCAAGACTTTAACTTTTTAACACGATGCCACCTGAAAAGTTCAGTGTTTCCAACTTCATTTGAGGCATGTCAGAAGCTCAAATGGTGGCGCCTGATATTAAATCCTGTGTTACACAGTATATGCAGCTGCCGCTCAATTTGTGTGTATCGCGTTTGGCCCCATAACATATGAGCAGTTCCTCTTCATCACCTTAAATCTGGTTACAAAGAGATGTAGTTTAGGATGTGACCAGTAGAACGTCAGGAACGTCAGGTCAATTATTGTTACTCTGTAATATGGGAAAAACGGTGTCCCCTTTCAACAGAACGTGTGTTTTTGTGTCTAAATACCGAAGGACGGTTGACAACCCTAAATCACTGAATCAGACAGACATCACTGATCACAGGTTCAAACCCTCATCTGCTACACATTCATCCTGGCTCCTGAATCATTTGTTTCATCTCTGTGAACATCCACCCTTGGACATAAATGTACGTTTTTATCAATGAATTAAAGATTGAGACTCCACCAGGACGATTTATAGTAAGTGTGTGGAGATGGTGGGGGTGTGGCTGGGTGAGGGGGGGGGGTTAACCACAGAGAATGTCAGAGCCAAAACACACACACGGAAAATTAATCACTGAAGCTGCTAACAATATTTCTCCTCTAACAAACTGCTACAAATGGACTGCTGAGGTGGGCAGCAGCAGTGGAGCAGCCTTTATTAGACAGGGACTGAATGCATTGGTGTGGTTTGACAGTGAAGTCACTGCACTTTATCACGGCCCGGGTAATGAGAGATAACTTCCTGCTGTCTGCGGCCGAACCCAACCCCCATGCATTTTTTATCAGACGCAATTACTCAGAGCTTGTTGATATTTCCCACTCGTTTCATTTGGGAACATTTGCATCAGATAACCAGAGGCCTGCTGCAGGGCTCAAACCACCGCACTGCTGCTCTAAATTATAGCTGTACAACTGTTCCACGGTCTATAGCAGATTCAACAAACACAGGTCAGATGGTTACAGTGGCATCTGGACTGGACACTAAGTTCTGCTTCGTCAGGACCAACAATTTTACTGCACTACAACAACAACAACAACAAAAACCACTAAAAAACACATCCATTTATCTTCAGTGGATAATGAACACAGAAGACGCATCATCACTGCACAAACCTCTGTGCCAATTCAAGGGCTCCGAGCGACCTTGACAGACCAGCAGATTAGACTGTATCACTCGATAAAAGGCCATAAAAATAAAACAACTGGAGTAGAACAGCATATGACAGGTTAGTTTTACCAAATGAAAATGAGCAGAGTGTTGCAGTAGGATTAGATTTTTGTTCAGTAATTTTCAGCCTTGTAAAGACATAACTGTACATGTGATGATTAGGATTCCAGGACTAGCTGTTAAATCTGGGGGTCAGACTGCTGACCTTCTCAGTGTAAGACAGAAAACATATTGGTAATAAGAGTCCAGACTCCAATTAGACCACATCAACTGTCAATCACTCTGTCTTCACAACTGAAGAGTCCACACAAACTCACTTTATGACCAAGAGTGAAACAAGATTGGATCTAATCTGTGCTAAAGAACAACCTGCTCTGAAGCCATTCATCACATTAGGAGGATAAATAATGAGTGGACGAACTGAGCAGTGACTCATTAAAATACACTGAAACATTCATGTAGCTGCAATCTGTTAGTCATGAATGAATTGTGTTGGTACGGCCTCATTTGCATAGCACACATCTGCTCAGAACCATGCTGCAGAATTTGACACACATTTGTCACAGAGGCAGAGGTCAGAGGTAATGAACAGGATTCAGGTCACATCTACATATCTCACATCTGTACTGTACGTTCAAACACGCATTCAGCACTGGTCTCTCACTGCTGGAAATCTCGGACTCTCCAATTCAACTGGATCTGGACCAGCGATGTTTCTCGGTGAACGAGCAGAAAAAAAGGTTTTGTATGAGGGAAAAGCCACAGCCGCTTCCACATCCAATTCCGAGCGAAGGAATGTTGTGATCACAACATTAGGAGGGTTGTTGAGGGAGTTACCTATAGCTGCCTGGCTTTGTGCCCTTTGGAGTTTGTCTGTGTTGTTGGCTTTGGAGTGGTCACCTCCTTGTTTTACCATGACCCTGGTGTCACTCTGGGGTTAAATACCAGAATTTTCCCATTAGTAAGTTGGAACTAAAGAAGCCTTTAGGATGAAGAGGTGAAACGTTTTCAAGAAACTAAACCAGTTCAGTTGTCCTGGATGTAACTACTTTGGATAAGAGGACCTGGACGACTTGTAGTACTAACAGACTTAGATCAGCAGTCTGACCAGCTTCTACAAGAAGGTTTCTGTGTTTCTGGTACTGACGTCAAACTGATGAGACTGATTCTACACTTAAAAACAATACTCGTGAATGAACCTGGCTCTAGTTATTAGGAAGTCTTCTGTGATCTGGGCCCATCATGGAGTGAGTCACCTGTGTGTACCACTGTACTTTAAAGAATCCTCCACTGAGACAGTTCTGGGTTCACGTCCAGTTCAAGACCCGACCTCTTTGAAATTCAGTTGTTCCCACAACAACTCTATCAACACTCCTGAGAACTGTCCTGCAGGGACTGATCAGAAACTTAGTAACTGCGAAGAGAACATGCAAGGTGTGTGTGCGCAAGCTGCTGTACCGTCGTTAATTTTCATGTTTCCTCTCATCATTAGACTTAATTAGCAGCTCTTCTGCTCCATTAGAGCTACAGTTCCTAGGTGGTGATGATGAAGATGAAGGCAGGAGAGTTAGCGTGGGCCTGACAGCCGGGGTTAGATCAGCACTGACTGACTGACAGCTCCACGTCTCCGCTGATCAAGGTGAGGAGAGCAGGGTGACGGCTGCTGCTGCTGCCTGCTGTTTCTGATTGGTGGTAATTGACAGGTGGAGATGGAGAGGGAGGGAGGGAGGGGCGCGCTGGTGAGACTGTGCTCCGTTTATTCAGATTAACACGTCAAAAGTACAAACGAATAAATAAAGTGATAAGCAGGAATCAGGCATTTAGCCCCAGGCACTGCCGTCATTACCAGATTAAACAAAGCGACTAATCACAAAAACAAGTTCTGCCTTTAAAGCAGAGGAAGTCAATAGACGCTAAAGCTCCAGGCTAAAAGCTAACGCCTCTTAATTATTCAGCAAACAAAGATCTACATCCATAATGAAGAACGCAGTAGTGACAGGTAATATTTATGCTTATAAATATATAGTGTTGTTTTAATGAAAGCAAAAACACACCTGCCCACCGTCATCATCTTCATCCCTCAGTTCCACAGACCAGGACACTGGAGATTCACTGAAGAAATAAATGAAGAGGATTTCCTCCTGACCTGCATAAACGGAGTGAAGCATCATCAGTCAAACATATACCTCTTGGAATTGAATTGGATTTCTATTTTAAAAATAACATCCACTTATTAATGCTTGTTTAAACATACACTACGTGGTTTGGGTCATAGCTCCACTTTGTTGACATTTAGCAGCTGTTCAGATAGTCCTTGCAGTTTTGGTCATTTTTTTTCCTTTAGGATAAAATTAATCTGTTTGTTTTTTTAATATAACTTAGGGGAACTTTGCCAACTTCAAGCAATGCAGCATTTTAACTAATTTTGCAGAGTTGCCATTTTTGCCCATGAAAGAAAGTTAGAAACAAACCACTGGACTGGCTTGGTCGAGAGTATGACCTGGTGAGAACCTACATACCTACATACAAACCATGTTATTCTAAAAAAAAAAAAAAAGTATTTCCTGACATTCAATTCAACTGCAGATTTTATCACCTAATCAAAGGAAATGGCTCAAACTCCAAAAGTGATGGGGTTACCGTAGGTCACCTGAGACAGTGGCCTCATGGGAAGCTCCCATGTCACAACAACTAAAGGAGATGAAGCTACAGATAAACAAATCACAGCACCGCAAGGAGTTCCCAGAGTGCAGAGAAGAACTCTCTTCCTTTGAAATCCAAATGAGCTGATGTGAGCGCCACGTTCTCAACACAATGCCCTGTCAATCTAATCCTTCACATGTTTTAGTTCCATTATCTAGCTCTGCAGGAGGAACCAAAGGGGACTAGATAAGACGACCAGATCTCACAAGACAAACAATTAGACTCTACAAAATAAAGCCTTGGTCGGCTCAGACCAAGGACACTAATCCAACCCACAATGGCAACCAACACCGGCCAATGGAGTTCATTGAAAAGAAGTTAATATAAATACACAAACCCCTATTGAACGTGGTTTGAGCTGAGTTTAACTTGAAAGGATGTTGGGTTTTCTGACAAAAAATGGAACACAAGGAAAGAGGAACGTCTTCCGGAAAGACACAGGTTCAAATCCACTAGCTACCAGATGCACTAAGCATGTTCCCACTAGCTGCTTCCTAGGCCCTCAACTTGAGCGGCCCCCTGCTCTGTGCATGGTGATAGGCTAAAGGTAGAGGTATGCGATGGTGTGCTGTGCATCAGTGACATTAATTCACTTTCACTGTCTTTCTTCTAAGTATTTTAAATAGCCACAGTTTTTAAGAAAAAGAGAAAATCAGAACTATGAGCATTAGAAAAAGTATGGGTATATAAGAAAAAAATAAACTTCTTTTTTTTTCACATTTATGTTTGTTGAATTGCTCAGCAGCTGATGCCGGCACAGCCATGACCCAAGCTTGAACTTCATTCACGTTGGGACACCACTGGCCTTGTAAGCACAGCCCTTCAACTTAAATTGGCCTAAAAGTGCCCCCTGGTTTCTGGACTCCTGTCTCTGCTCTGCTGGACTGCAGCCGCCTCTGACCTTCACGGCCGAGCTTCAGTCTGAACCTGGGTTATTGATTTTTCTAACTATCTGTTTACTCCTCGTCTGCTCTCTTTCCCAGCTGCTGGGAGAGCGCGGCTGCCCCGAGGCGATCAGCAGGGCTCAGCTTGTTCCTGTCTTTGATCATCGTTCAGTCGGTGGATTAACATATGCACGCTCTCTTCTTCTCTTTGTCGCCGAGCTCCATAATAAATCTACGACCCCGCTCTATCTATCTCTTCCTCTCTCTCTCTCCCTCTCCTTCCTGCTCCAGAACAGGGCGAGCCATGAATCAATCACCCTGCTTTACGCCTCGTGTCCGACATGGATGCAAATCACAGAAGGATCTGCGGGTAAAGCTCCGCTTATTAAAAAACGCCGATGCCTGACTCGTTATAAAGCCGCCTGTCGCCAAGATGAACAGCAGGTAGAGCAAAAAAAAAAAAAAAAAAAAGAAGAAATAAATAAATAAAACAAATCATCGCTGGCGGAAGATGGAGAACAAAACACGCCAGATTAGCCGATTTGTGCAACTATTATCTCAACGGAGGGCGACGCTAAGCCTCTGACGGCTTTGCCAAAGCTAAAGAACAAGAATCGTTGGAGAAGTTGATGAAATTAATCACTGCGCCTTGTTGTGAAATTACTGCTAAGTCCAATAGCACACTGGAGGATAATTTGCTCAAGTAATTGGGTCTGATCCGGCGTTTTCGTCAATCTAAGGGTTGAGTTTCTCCAACTCATTTACAGGAACCCACTCTTGTAAGAAAACATACAACTATGTTTCAGTTGGTATGGTTACAGTAACTGTAGTGTTGTGATAAAAAACAAGATTTTCTTTAACTCAGAAACCTTTGTTTTTTCCTTAAGATTATCCAAAAGTTCAGAACAAAGGGATATCCCTGCTAAATGTGCACGACCAACTTGTAGAAAGAATCGTGTTTGTGAGAGGCTTCAGGTCTTAATACAACCGTTTCAAGTCAGGGTATGTTGCCTATCCTGGCTGGACTTAGTCGGAAGTTGGTTGCACAAAACCAGGACAAAGCTAACCCAGCTCCCCACCAGGCTAACAGCCAGGCTAAGGCTAATTCTAGCGATTCACCTGCATTTCGATCGTCAATCCTTTGATGACTTAATGTGTTTTACAGCATGTCCACGGTCTTTTTAAAAAAGGCTGCATCATTTTAATCACTCTGCAAGTCCTGCAAGTCTGATGACTGTTTGTAAATGTCTTTCCCGAAGACAGTTGCTATTACCAGAGTTCTCTCTAGCCATCTATTAGGCAAGCCAGTCTGCTATTGTCTGTTGGACTTTTTTTTATAATAGAATGATCTTAATAATCTAAATAAAGTCTAGGACGTACAGCTAAACGTTCAGTGTAAGAGCACACCTTGTTTAGACACTTCAACACCTTAGTCAGCGCCTTAGTATTGTCGTTTTTTCTTATGAAGTGTTTAACCTCTTGCTTACAGCTCCATCAGGAGCCGTCGTTCAGCGGCCGTGAAGTGAACAGCGTGGCTGTCATCCATCGCCTCATTGTGGTTCCAAGGCCTATTCTAGAATGCTGTGAACTTGCACTTATCCAGAATATCTACACCCAGCCTAAGGCAGCCACACCTTTTCATCCTAGCTAGGCGTATGTGCAACCAATTAAACCACGATGCACGGATCAGAACACATCAAGCCGGATCACTGGATATGGTTATTCTACTTTTGTGCTCCGCAGGTCCGTTCTCCAGATATGTATTGTTTTTTCAGCAGAACAATACCAGGAAGTGCATCTTCATCGACCCAGTGTGTGTCTTGACTGTCCTGCCTGCAGTCCACATCTGCCTCCAACGGATCATAATTGCAGCATCATAAAGAGGAGAATCCGTGGTGACTGTTGATTGGCTCAGGTCTTTGATAAAGAGCGACACTGGATCCAGTGGAAAACAACAAGAAGGAATTTCCTCATTTTACAAAAAAACATTGAAAGAGTCCCATTCGAGAGAAGGGATGTGAACCAGTTATAAACTGGACGCTGTCCTGTGTTTTAGGCATTGGTTCCTACTGTCAGGTCTTGTAACACAGCAGGTTGTTAAAGTTTTGTGACCACAGTCAAGCTTTACATTTGTTCAAGAAACAACAAGCACCAAAGCTGCTCTCCAACAACATCCTGGTGTGTGTGTACACACATCTAGGTATGTATGTTTGTGTGAAATGGACATGCAGCCCATACAATATTAAAATCCTGGTGTCTGGCGTCGCCGGTGCTGCCACTCCTCTCTCCCGGCGGCTCCCGCCCTCCTGGCCATCGTCTCTTCCCTGAAGGTGACACTTCAAAGCCGGAGCGCAGACGTGGCAGACATGGCTGTCGGCGTGAAGCCAGAGCACCCCCACTTTCACTGTCTCCACCGCCTTCTCCACCACCTCAAACCTTCCTTTCCTTCTCCTTTCCCTCCTGTCCGTTCCAGCCCATCATCATCACCACCTCAAAGACTGGACTCCTGTCGTCCTGCTGGGTCCAGGTCCGACCCTGAAACACACTCTCAGCGCCGTCCGCCTCAGGAGCTTCTGTCAGAATAAAAAAAACAGCTGCTTCCCGCTCGTTTAATTAATAAGAGGTCATTTCTAATGCAAGCCCGTCGGAAAGCAGCAGCTGAAGCGGGAGGAAACAGCTGCTTTTCGCAGGGATGCATCCAAAAATTCTCTAAATTTTTATGATCGGATTTCCATAACGGCAGATTCTCGCCCTTTCTCTGCTTTTTTAAATAAAATAAGCAAATTGACTGAACAGTAAAAGCAGCATTTACATATATTGACAGCGAAGGAGAACAGTATTTCTCAATGTTGTTGAGAATCTTGCACTCAACTTTACAAGATTCATTAGCTTGGAATGTTTTAGGAATTTAAATGTACATCCTGGTTATATTTCAGACTGTCAACAATTAATTGAACCAGCAGATAGAGTTGGAAAGCTACTATTAATATAAGGGATGTACCGATACATTTAATTCACGATATGAGTTTTTTTTTTTGTTCACAATATGATTATCACTTTTTTTGACCAACAAACAAAATGAGCTTCTGGCAAATTAGGACCAAATACAAAGATTATTTTTCATAAGATCTATGCAAGATACCATCGCCAACTCAAATGGCCTTGTGTACCTCATAAACTGAAAATGTTATCTTAAATAACAGAATACAAAAAATGCACGTTTTTAAAGAAATACTAAAAGTCAAACTGGTCTGCTCTGATTTCCCTCACTAACTGTAAAAAAAGATCAACTGGAAAGAGTTCCTTTCTTATTAGAAACACTGTTGGTATCTGTGGAAGAAGTTCTTCCCACGTTCTGTTTGAACACCTGAATGTCACTTAGGCTATGCAGGAACCTGATATCTTAGTTTAATAGAGGGTCGCAACCAACGTTTTTGGGCGCATACTGCCACCTACTGCAGTAGAGTGCGTAGTCTCATGGTATGACCAGTGACATTTATTTTTTAGTTCAACCAATGTGAAATGTCACAGATTCGTATCGATTTTCAATCAATGCATCGTTACATCCCTATTTTTTTTCATCCAGCAGTGAAAGAGGACAGTGATGTTGCACTGACGCACATTCAGTACGGAGAATGAATGTCAAACACTGCAAATGATAAATCGCAGATATAATTTCACATTTTTTAATGTTTTAATTAATGCCAGGACAGATTCCAAACAAACCTCTGTGCTGTTTCACAGAGCAGAATGGGAGCAGAATCTGACAGAAGCTCTGGGTTTTCTAGGTAATGATTTAAAAGTTCCATGATGTCACATACAATATTCTGCAAACTTTCTTTGTCTTGGATGGCGCATCAAGGTTCCCATCCTCTTCATCTGTCTGGTCTGTCTCTTTTTAAAGATCCATCTCCTGCACATGACTGAAGACACTTCAGCCTCAGAACACTGGATCAGCTCTCCGGGGCTCTTGTTTGACAGGAAACATACCGCTGTTTGAGTGCACGTGCGTGCGTGTGTGCACTTGGTGTGGATCAGCTGGGCATTGTAATCACCTCTCAGACCTGCAAGGAAAATTTTTAGCGTCGCTCTGATCGATACTTGTCGATCCGTTTGCTCGTATCAACCTCAAATAAAAGCAGAGAGAAGGTGGCGGTGCTGCAGGAGAAGGTCAGGTGGAGGTTGGTGTCATGGGTACCCCGGTCCCTTTGTTTGATGTCTGTGAAAGTGCTCATCAGTGTTAGAGGAGCTGGGTCTGGGTGTCGACCACAGCGGGTCACTGATGCCTCACCATGAAGCTGCAGCAGCTGATTGTTCCTCACTGTCAGGGGGTGAGAGAGCTTCTTGTTATTTTCTGAGGTGAGAAGACGCAACATTTCCAGGAAGTCAGGACGTTTTTTTTTTTGTTGTTGGTTTTTTTTTTTATAAAGGCCTCGGCCTCAGCTCAACACCTGATGAAGAGAAACTCTCTTTAAGGACTGAGTTGATGCTGCGCTGCTTTGTTCTGGACGTCAACAACTGATCAAAGATTGGGAGAACGAGCCTCTCAATTTCCAGTAAACAAGATATACGCACTTAGACAACTGTGTTCACACTGCCTTTTATTTTATTTGTTGATAATTAACCTTCATTTAACAAGGAAATTCCCAGTTTAAGAACCGCTTTTTTAAGGAAGCTCTGGTCAAGATAGGAAGTTTCTCAGGGGAGTCAGTAATCAAGTCCAAGTAATCAAATCATTCTGCAGCATATTCCATTACCTGTTCAATGAGGCTGTAATGTTGTGAACAGAGTGTGACAGCAGGGCTTCACCGTCCAATCAAAACCCAGATGTGTTGTTTCATATATAAAAGTGATAAAAGGACTGGGTCTCACGGTGGCCAAATCAGTCCGGTGACACAGATGGTGGTTGGTGACCATCTGTAGACAAAAATGACAACAACTGCTGGAGCTGGTGGAGAGACGACCATTTCACCATGACATGAGGGTGGCATGAGGAGATGACTTACTCCTAGAGCACTTTCACACTGCCGGGACTCAGGTCAAATCAGAAGGACCAAACCATCTGGACAACTTCATACAGACTCTACTACACCACGTGGACCGATGATGAAGTGATTGGCCAGGACTTGAACTGTGAATCCATCCTCTTCAGCCATAAGTAGCTGTGACATTTGTGGTCTGTATCAATAAGAGCTCGAATCTCCGCACAACTCCACATCAGCTCAGCAGCTCACATTCCTTTGTTTAACAATTTGTCTGTTGGACAAAAATGCACTACTCCATGTCACTTACCCTCAATGTGTCACAACAAGAATGAGTGGCAGGATTGCCTCCTGTAGGTATATATTTATATATATGTATATTTATACATATATATACCCAAAATAAATAAATAAATATATATATAATAGGGATGCACCAAGGCCAGAGCGGGCTTGTCTGAAAGTGCCAACATGTCTGCGGTGTGCAAGCATTTCAATATATCTGAGAAACCCAAACACCCTGATCGCCATGCTGAATATGAGAGGAAGGAAATGCCTGTTTGCGTAAAAACGAGTCTTGGCAGCATACAGCGCAGAGCAGGAGCTCCCCGCGACATTCACTTCACACTAGTGGGTCCTAACAGCGAACATTCTCTCTCTTCTTGTCCCGTTTGAGCAGCCAACTACAGAGACCAGCTTCTCTGCTGCATCTGTAGCAGATGTTATTCCTTTAATCGCAGTCGATATAAAAACAGCAATTGGATGGACGGTGCACATCATCTTTAAAACGTAATCTTTTCTCTAAACATTTTCAACAATATCTCTTTGGTCAGACATCAAGTGCAGAAATTTTTGCATCAATATTTTGAAACATGTATTTAACAACATAAACTATTGCAAATTTCACTGAACAGCAGGAAATACAACATGGCGTAAATCTAGCGGACTTTATTCACTGAATCTTAGAGGAAGGCAACGTTTTAGAAGTGTTTAAATATATATATATTTAAAAGTGAAATGTACCCACACACACACACACTTTCTTATAACTCTGCTGATTAACACTGACACGTTGTGCCTTTCATCTCTGCCTCCATCCAGTTTTTTTTAATCAGATAAACCCAAACCAGAAAACTTTAATGGTGTGTTTTTAGAGGAACTGGACGAGAAGATAATTTAACTAATTAAACCTCAGGGAACAGAAAAAAAGGAGAAAGAAAGATCTGGGTTTTTATACTCTCCTTTAGATTTCATTAAAAAGAAGCGGCAGCAGAGAAAAAGATGAATCATCACCACCATCATCATCATCATCCTCCTCCTCCTCACTTTAATTATGACTGCGCTCTCTCTCTCTCTCTGATCCAAAACCAGCATCCCGGTCAGGATCAGACCTGATGGTTCTGTTCATCTGTCTGAGATAAGGAACTCGGTTTGAGTGTTGATAATTATTTAGTCAGTGAACTAATTTTCCTAGAAGTCAAAGATTAAAAACTGAATAAAAAATATTTTACTGATGATTAATTCATGAAGGCTTTAGTTTTTAAATGGAGGAAAGTGGAGCTGTTTTCCACCTGTAGATCAGTGGGAGCAGCATGACGACCAAAAATAATCCCCTTTAACTTTAATCCTTATTTTGCTCAGGATTACAGAGGGATGGATGTTTTAATATACTGATAATTATTTTTATAAATATTAGAATTCAGATCATCCTGATCAGAGCTGAACAGCACAGTGTTCTTATTGATTCCAAATGTTTATTACTTTGATTCATCAAAGAGTTGTTTGTCTAAAAAGTGGAACAAAAGTCTGTTTTCTTCAAAACTATAGTTAGGACTGAAACTATGTCAAATAATTGATTGATTATCAATCATCAGTAAATTCGATTAAACAATCAATGTCTGGCAAAAGAAAAATGTTTTGGCTGTTAGTACATTATTTAAATCATGAAATTTTGATTTAAAGCTCTTCATGCAGAGAAACATAAACAGATTAATCCACAAATAATCAACGGTTCAATGTCTATAATCTTAGATTCAAGATTCAAGCACTTTCATCTGTAGTAACGATAATTTTATATATATACAGTATGTGCAGTGTTATCAGGACAGACATGTAAATGTGAACTAATCAAATGTTGCAGATTTTTAAGGACCTTATTCAAAATCCAAACACTCAAACATCTCCACAGACGCTGAAACGTCTCAGTTTGATCAGAGCAACCGTAAAAACACAGTGAAAAAGAAGTTGTCAGCAACTGGAGAGGAGAAGGAATATAAATAAAAAGTTGATTAGTTTCAGGATGAAACTCAAACTTCCTTCAAACTCTGACAAACTTCATCAATCACCGACGTCCAGAACCTGATGAATATTTACTGTAACTGCAGCTTTGTATCAATTATTCACTGCTCTTTCATTTATTCTCATTCAAACCAACACAACCAACGTGCGCTACGTTTGAAAAAACACAAAAAGAATCAGAAGAAGAAAAAAAAATAGGCTGCAGAAGGTTTGAGCGTGGCGGTGTTCTTTTAGCATAAAGGTGTACGAATGTGAAATATGATAATGAAAGTACGTCTTCAGACAAATTCAAACTTTCACTCTTCCTTGTCAGAGAGAAAACCTAATGAATTCTTGTGTGAGGATTTTAGCCGCTGAACTTTTACACCGACTCTCCTCGTGTTTCCTTCTTCTCTTCACTTCATTTCACATCAATTTCACGCAGATTCATTTCAAGTTTGGCACAAAAAAAAAGAGAGAGGAAAGAAAGAGAATCCCCTTCGCTGCAAATACTTAAGATTTATATTTAAACTTTCATGGAATCTTTGCGAACATTGAGGAGCAATTTCACATTTGCACTGACATCTAATTTCTCCAGTGGAGTCTGAAAGCACAAATTGCCGAGGATTCCCTGTGTGCCCAATTATCCTGCATCAATTTCCTTGACCCTGCGGAACGCTGGTAAATTAATCATAACACTTTTTCTCTTTCAGCCTGATTTTTCTTTTTCTGGAAATACATATGCACACGTTTGATAAACTAATCATACTGCGGTCGGCTGTGCTCACAAAAAATTAAAAAAAGATTCAGCTGGATGAGAGTCAGGAACAAGTCCCCAGAAACTGGGAGACGGTAAAATCCACACAGTTACACAGAATATACGAGAGTGCTGTATGTACACACAACACACAGAATTTACACAAAACACACAGAACTTACACAAAACACACAAAACTTACACACAACACACAGAACGTACACAAAACACAATATTAGCACAGATAATATATGGAAATATGTACACAGAAACACACGAAACACAACAAAAACAAACACAAAATTAAAATACAGAATATGTATATGTATGTACACAAAAACAAAAATCTAACAGAAAAAATTATCAGAAAAAAAACAAAGAATATGACTATCTATACAAAAGAACACACAATAAACAAGTAATATACGAAAATATGTACTTAAAAATACACATCTAGCAAAACACACAAGATCAACAAACCACACAAAAGTAACAAAAAATTATAACACAGAATGAGAATACGTAAAAACAAATCTCACACAAACACAAAATCAACACGTACACACACCACACACTGGCTGCTGTTCATTAGAGAAACGGTTCTATAGAACTCATTCATTCATTTAGTTAATATTCATTCAAAGATTTCTCACTAATCTTTGTCGTGGAAAAAACATATAACCCATCCCATAATATCCATGAATATGTGCCATCAGACGGACCACCTCATGGTGGTGAAGGTACAGCACAAGGCTGTCAAGAGAACGAACTAAAAACCCCACAACCAGCAGGAGACAGGAGGTGCATGTGGACGATCAGTGGAGTTGATAGAAAACTGTGACCTACAAACCAGTAGCATCAGCGGATTAAAGGTCTGAGGTGGACTAAACTGTGGCTCGGGGCACAGTCTTGGTTGAAATGGATAAAAGGGTGACTTTTACTGCAAGAACAGGCCAGGTTCTAAGAACTAAGAACAGTACCAGCCATTTAGGATGTAGTACTAAGACAACAACCAATAATAAAAAAGGTACACAGAACTAGAAAAAGTACTGGGAACCAAGGCCTGAAGGTATCAGAAACTAAAAATAGCACCAGAAACTAAGGATAGTACCAAGAACTAAAAGTAACCCAGTGACAGCAACTTAGATAAGTACCACAACACACGACAACAGTACCAGGAAGGAAGGTCATTGGAACTGAAATTGCAGTACCCATTTAAGATGTATTTTTATGTATTATTTATTTTATGTATTTTTTTTATATATCTTTAAACATTTATCTTATGTTTGTTTTTTTTAAGCCACACTCATTTAACAGAAAAAAAACAAAACAAACACAAAAAAAAACAAACAAAACAAAAAACTACAACATTAAAATGTTAACCACCAGCATCTGTCAAAGGACACTAAATTTTAATTTAATGCCTGTGAAATCCTGTCAACACTTACAGGCTGGTTGTGAGAGTGAGCTTGTGGTTTGTTCTGACAGATATAGATTACATTGCGTCGTTAGGGACCGACACAGTTATGTCATCGATCATACACTGACTAACGACCTCAGGATCTGGGATCACGTCGAACCCTAGACTCTGTAAAACCGCATTTACGTTCACAGTGTTTCAGTCTCTTACCTGTTGATCCAACATGGCTGCCGGGATTTCTTCTTGGAGTAGCAGTGACCTCTGGTGGCTGGAGTAGAGAAAGACTTAATTATACAATTTCATTACGGTCTCTTTGTCTCGTCTTTTTTATATACATGTGTAACTAAAAAACACCTTCATAGCAATCAAAATGTGGTTGAGACTGTTGTTTTACTTATTTATGTTAAGTTTTAATAACTTAACACAATATAAATAAATTGAGAAGTATTTTTTACGACTGAACATTTTCCCGACCACTAAAACAAACCGTCCTACGACTCAAGACGTCGTCAAAGGTCTTTTTCTAGCCAGCCAAGACGACGACGAGCAGCCGTTCAAACAAATTTGTTAAACAACCTGATTAAAGGCGCATTTCGACTCTAACTCACCTGTACGGCGTGAAAGTTGACAAGTATGTTGTTGTCGTTAAATACGTAGTCTAAAAATGTGTGCCCTTTATTTTTAGTAAAAAGAAGAGGGTGTGACGAATATGTTTTGAACTTAAGCTTGGTTTGATACAACAGCACCAGGGTTAGAAAACCCTCCGCCGTATCAAGTAGTCCCGTCAAGTAAAAAAGCCTATGAGGTAAATATGTTGTTTTTTCTCCAAACCTCATATTTTGTTATTTATTTTTTCAAGCATTGTTTTGCTTTTTATTTATAAAAGTTAAAGATTAATTAATATATATTTATTTTTATAGCATTTAACATGTTTGACACTGACCATATTGGAATTGCGTTGTATAAATGGTCAATACGCATAGTTTTTCCTGTCTGCCTCTTGGTTTTATTCGCACTACTACACCGTGTGTTGTCACCAGTTCCTGCACCATAAACAAAACAGTTCTTAACACTCGTGTCTACTTTTACTAGATCATGTGGTTTGAACATATACTTTATTATAGTTTGTTATAGTTGTTTTTGGAACTGTTCCTGGCACATGTTCTAATGGATGTGAAGAAAACACACGGTCTTGGTACAGTTTTTGATGGCCATTGCTCACTTTACCTAGCTCCTCAACTGAATGTCCACAGTCTTCAGTTCTTGCTCAAACTAGGTTTAGTGCTATTAAACCAACAGATTCTGTTACTGGTTTTCTGTAAAAAAAAAAAAGAAAAAGTTCCACAAAATCAAATGACTGTGACATTTACATAGGGAATAAAACACAAAGACTCAGTAGCTGTAGTGCAAAACATTGACGACGATCTTTATTGTTCACAGTTAAACACAAGCCACTGCTTTAATAACTTCCTTTTTAACACGTTTGTCCCAAATCCCGTGGTTCTGCCCTTCGGGTTTCTTCCGGTTTTGTGCTGATTGTACGTCCAGTCTGGAGTTTAAAACTGTAGATACTACGGTTGGCTTTAACGTGGATTGTTGATCATGCTTTTGTTTGTTTAGATAGCGAGGCAGAAGGAAAGAAAGCAGGAACTCCTGGTGGACAACAGGATTGACTAGAGGAGTTCATTTCACCAAAAAAGGGGGAGTGGAGGTGGGGGAGGGAATGGTGACATTATCAGACCTACAGGAACCTGTTCAGCTGATGTTGTGGCACCTCCTGAACAGTCAGCTGACAGGTTTGGCCAAAAATATTTCGAAATATTTGTCACTCTCCAGGTGAGATTCAGATTCAGGACATGGGAATGTGGGTGAGGAAATAAAACACAGTGAGAAATATCTTTTTAAAAAATGAGTAAAACTTAAACTCTGTCTTATTTTCAACTACTCTTCTCATTGGACATTGACCAAAATGTAACCAACCATTTACCAAACTGTGCCCTTTTTGTAGGGCCTGGTAAATAAAATAAATAAAAGAAATTAATGAAACATCTTAGGCTTAAGACCAGTGAGTTAAAGAGACATTTAATTTTTTTTAAAGTTTAAAAGTATGAGGTAAAAAAACATTTTAACACTGACCTATACTTTATCTCAACAACAGACAGTTCTAAACGACAACCAATGAGTCCGTAGAGAAAACCTGTTATTTTAGCTCACAGACCAAAGTTCATAGAGAAAATCAGTGATTTTTAGCATTTCGATACTGTTGTTAATCCACGGATGGTTCTATCTTCAGTGATCGAGCAGCTTTGTGTCCCTTTGAGCTAAAATCACTTGTTTTCTTTAGACTTTGATGTGATAACATTTCCTGTGAAAAGGTTAAGTTGTACACAGATATAATGTTTATAATTTAACTTTGCCAAATGTGTTTTGTGGAGAACCATCTCCTGTGAACTATCAGTGGAGATGAAGTATTAAAAAGCTCATACAAACAAACTCTAAATAACCTGAACTGTCTCTTTAACAAACTCACTTTTGCTCCAGTAAAATGGTGGGCTCACCCTCTTCCTGTGATGCTCACTAGAGTCCAACATGTGGGAAATCTGCAGCTCATACGGCATCATTACACAATGTAAACCTAAACATTCTCTTCATATAAATAATACTAACAATAAACCTTTACTGACCCCTGCTGGACAGACAGGTTTTATTTGTCCAGGTCATGTGTGGCTGGTTGCTGGGGTTTTTAGAGAATCCAAATACAACCACAGATGATTGTAGATGTCTTTGCAGTAAACAGTTCTTCACAGTGAAGAAACCTGAAGGTGCTGTCAAGGTTAACAATGTTCCAACCTTAGGAGTGAACTCTGGTATCAGATTAGATGTGGGCAATAGGAGAAAGACCACTGTGAGCTGGTTAAAATGTCTCCAGGAGACACTGGAGGACATCAGTTGTCTTCAGACCTGGACCCATCACTGTCCACATTAATCCAATCACTCAGAAACCAGCTCCTGATAAAGGTGTCAGGGCTGAGGACAAATAAAACCTGAACCGTCCCACAGAACCTTCTGAACCTTCTGGTTAGTTCTACCACCTCTACCACCCTTAGATACCTGGTCTCACCTTCCTTCTAGCAGATCTCGTGAGCATCTTCGTCTCATGGTCCAACTCCTGACTCTAGCATCCTGGCTGGTAACACATTCACTCTGTCTCTTTGTAAATACACGATTCACGGGAATGATTAAATGTGGAATTAAAAAGAAGGAAAAGTGGGAGGAATCCTGTTGTCCACTCAGAGGAATGGATCCAAATAACACTGAATTGGTCAGAGTAGCAGAAACTCTTGCTCATTTTTAGCTCTTCTCTCCGTCCTTCCTCTCAGTCACAGCTCAGTTCTACATCTCTAACTGTGCTCATGATGTGTCTCGTTATAGTCCATGATCTTTAGACAATGTTGTTGCTGCTGCTGCTGCTGCCTCAGTCGACCTGTTGCTGCCTGACCCCGTCCTGGCACCTTCTTGCGTGGACTCTCCTGGCTGGAGGCTGAGCGCTGCTTTGTCTGCTCCGATGACGGCGGTGGCCGAGGCTCCTTGTTGGAGGTGACAGGCGGCGGTGGTAGTGGTGGTGGTGGTGGTTGAGGAGTTGAATTAGAACTCTTCTCCACACACAGCTCTGTCTTCAGAGCGTTAGCCAGGCCGGCGAGGCGTGGAGGCGGCTGCTGCTCCTCGTCGCACTGACTCTCACTCTTGTTACGAAACAGCTCTCGAGCCCTCATGCCTAGGAAGCTTTTGGCACTGGGATAGGAGCCCACAGTGAGTGGAGCATCGGCGGCAGAGGGCAGGGGTGAGAGCGGGCTGAAGTGTGGACAGGACGGTGAGGGCTCCACCAGCTGGGGCGGGGCCAGATTCTGGCTGCCGTTGACAGAGGTGGATGGCACCTTGGAAGATTTGCTGGTCTTCATTTGACCTGCAGATAAAGTGCTGCCGTTGCCACGAGGTGAGTCGTGTGTTGACCTAACAGCTGACACGTCCTTGTTCACATGACCTTTACTTGACCCAGCTGGAGCTGGAACACTGCTGAGGAGATAATGTGACATTATAAAACCAAAATACTCTTGAACAAATACAGCTGCTTGCAAACAAGAATCAACTGATTTAGAACAAATGTTTGTATCAATGTTTGAATTTATGTATAAATTTAAATGTATAAATGTATGAAGACTGTACATATACACATAAACTTGTTATGGATTTATTATTACAGATGAATTTTTGTTTAAAAAAGTTCAACCTGGCGTCAGCAGGCTCAGCTCTGCCCCCTGATGGTGAACTGGCCGCAGTGCCGGCCGGAGCCTCGGTCTCCACTCGACTGTAGAGCTGCAGAAGTTCAGTCTGCAGCAGCTGAGTGATTCTCCTCTGAGCCTGGTACCTGCCCTCTGATGCCTGAAGCTCCACTCTAAAGACAGCCACAGGGGGGGAGGGGAGGGTTACAGGACAATTAAAGAAGGAAAAACAATTAAAAAAAACTGTAAAAAAAAAAATCAATGATACAAGTAATCCCTACTTTGCCTGACACTTTACATCCTCCAGAAACTTTTTCTGCTCAGCGATGAGATGGTCTTTCTTGGTCAGGTGTGTCTCCAGCTCGGCCACTCTCTGCTGAGCTGCCTCCAGTTTCTGACCCTGCACCAGCAGACTCTGCTTCAGGGACTCCACCTGTTTGTTGAAAGATGTCTGCCGCATCTGAGTCTCCTGTGCAACAAGGATCAAAAAGAGAAAAGATACGTTTTGTGTCTGCTATTTTTGTGCAAGGGCAGAATTTGAAAAGGCTTTCAAAACAGAACTGAGTTTTCCTAGAGAAACTATCTTTGACCCTCTGCCCTTTCTTACGTGTATATATATATATATATATATATTAAACATTGGGAAAACATTCCACTTTACAACTTACATGTAAACATTTACACAAAGTTCTGAGTCTGGAAGAGACACTCTGCCTGATAACAAAGTGTCAGACAATTTTGAACCAAAGCCCAAGAAACATCATTAGTGTCTGACAAACACACACACAGATATTTTAGAGTGTACCTTTGTGTTGTCGGAGCCGGCGTGTTGTAGCTCCTGCATGGACAGCTTATGTGCCTCCCCAAGGAGCAGCAGCTGCTTGTTCAGGAAGCTCATCTGCTGCTGGGTGCTCTCACTGTTGTTCAGCTGAAGGACATGAGACAAAGACAAAGGCAAGAAATGTGACGTTACAAACAGAAGGTTGTTCCAGGGATAGGAGGTTAAGTCAAAAAGTGCTAAGAATGGTCAACGTGATCACAAATCTTTATTCATGAACATAAATCCCTGTCTTTGTTCCACCTCCTCCGTGTTTCAGTCTACCCTCTTCTTCAATGGTTTTCCATCAAAGAACTCCTTCACTGTTGGATTCTGGAGGATGACCTTTGACACCAAGTCATAGCCTGCTTCTTAGTCTGGTCTAAGGGCTGAAATACACTTTCTTTAAATGTAGTTTCAGGAATATAGAAAAACTCAGATGGTTCTACATGTGCTTCAGTCATTTTAACAGGTATCCTTTCAAGTATGGTTAAAAATGTGATGTTTGATCAGATCAGAAAATGTTCTAAACATTCAAAGACAAACTCAAAGTTGAGATGAAACAAGAAATCGCTACCTTTAAACAGGAAACAGAGCTGAGGCTTATAGAACAATTTCAGATAGGGAATGGCTCGAAATGTGGAAGACACATCACTCATCCACCAATTCATGAATCTGGTTTGTTTTTTTAATTCACACCCAAAGTCAGAACTCAACATCTTCATAGTCATCAGAAATGTTAGCAGGTATGCAGCTTTTTTAATGTAGACAACTCTCACATTTTCTGGAACTGTCAAAAAAGGTAGAGTAATAATTAGGGATGTCTGATTTTAACCTTTTTCCGATCCTTACTAATAATGAATGAAAAAAAAAATTCTACAAAAATGTGAAATAATGTGCAATAGCCACGCAGCTTTGTTTGATTTTTTTAAATATAGTTTGTAGTTGTTAAATAATCTCAATAAAGATTAAAGGGGAAAAAAACAACCTGACTGGCTTCTTGACACTAGCTTAAATAAATGCTACATTTGCAGCACAAGATAAACACATTCAATTAAAAAGATTGTTTAAAAATAGCCTTGGAACGACTAGGTGTTAGCAAAAATGTGCTAAAACTAAAAAGCCAGACAAACACAACCTAGAAGTTTGTCAACCTAGAAGTTTGTCAAAGTTTTTTTTAAGTTAGCACAGAAACAGATAAGTTAGAAGATCGTTTTAAATTTTGCAGCACATCTTTAAAGTAGATATAAAAGAAAAAACTCCTCTTTGAACAAGTTGAATGATTTTTCCTGATTAAAAGTGCTGGCAGAGAAGTGTTGACCACTGTGTGTCCTGACAGCCTGTAACATCCAGACAAACATGTTTTTATTCATGGTGTCATGAACCAGGAGCTGCAGTTCGACTCAAACTCTGTGTGACAGCAGCTCACTTTCAGTCTGGGTCAATGTAGGAAAACAGAAGGGGAGGAAAAAAAGTCAAACCCACAAGGTGGGAAACATCCAGAGAGAGCGAGGGTGTGTGTGTGTGTGTGGGGGGGAGGGGAAGGGGGGGGTGGTGGTAGAGAAAACACACACGCACACAGACACACGTCAAAAAACATCCTAAAAATAGAGACGGACAGACTAGATTACCGCGGCAACAGATACCTGGAACCATCTCTACAGGGAGGGAGAGGGGGAGACACACACACACAGACTCTAACAACGAGACACCCAGAGACATATGCATGCACACACACACATAGAAGCATGTGCCCATGTAACACACACACGCGCGCGACCTCAGATGACCATGTGGGTCTGCCCCTCTTTCCCAAACTGTGGCGATTGATGTAAAAATAAAAATGTTTCTTCATCTTAAAGCATGTTTCTGCTCAGACTGATTTTTGTAGCTGGTTATGCATTCGTTTCACATTTATTAGTGTGTAAGGTTGTCGCACCGAACATTCAAACATCTAATAAAAGTCCAATCAATGACTGTGGTTCTCAACATGCAGCACTCCACCTCTAGGGGACCCCAGAGTGAAGTGAGAAAGAATTCTGACAATGACAGCTTAAAGTTTGGATTTTCCTGGACTGAGGTTTGACATCAAATGTTGGGATTGTTGGAAGAATTAAAAAAAAAGATTTTCTGCTCACTTGTACAACCATAGAAAGTAAAACAACAAACATCTGTGTGTGTGTGTTCATCCGTGTGTGTTTCTGTGGATGTGAAGGTGTGTGTGTGTGGGTGTAACTTGGAGGGGGAGGGCACAGTGTTGTACCTATGACTTTAATTTAATTTAATTAAATCTACGACCTAATTCAAAGTTGAAGGTGAGAGGTTAAAAGGTGAAGCCTATACTCAGTTAATGAGCATGAGCTCATTGTTAGCCCCTCCCTGGCAGTGAAGCTGCGCCTCCTCTTTACCTTGATGGTCATCTGGTTGAGGAGGTGACCAGTGTGACAGACTTTGTTGTTGGCTCTTTGAAGCTCCGCCTCCAGTTCAGCCATGGTTTTCTGGCACTCCTGCAGTTTAGTCTGGATCGAGACACAGATCAGGACAAAAGTGAGTAAACTCACTGACTCATGAGTCATTGAAACCTATGTCAAAAGTGAGTAAACTCACTGACTCATTGAAACCTATGACCTATGACCTCTGCTCTACCTGCAGCTCTTGGGTCTTGGTGTAGTAGTCGTCCCGGCCCTGCTGCAGCTGCCTGATCTGACTGTGCAGCCTGGTCACCACTGTCTCCCTGTCCTCCCACAGCTGTCTGTACCTCTGCTGCTCCACCTGCAGGCTGTCCCTCAGAGACTGCAGGTCCACGCTCTGGAGGTTCAGCTGGTCCTTCTGAAACAGGACACAGGCAGACACAGACAGACTGTGAACACACCGACTTCCAGGCAGTTTAAAAAGTTATTCTTTTTCTAGAGGGAAAAAAGGCATATATTCACCAGCAAAAACATTGAATATATATATTACCAACAGTCGTAGAACGTATATGAATTCTTCCTATGGACCTGGTAAACATGCATTTCATACATGGAAACTAGCACTGCTACAGGAATTAGTACCAGGACATGGAAATGGTACCAGCGAGACCAGGTTCCACGCTGCAGCAGTTTCAAACTTGGACAAGGGTGTGGTGAGAACTCACCATGGCGTTGTTCTGCTCCTCCAGCGCCGTGGCATTGATGATGCGTCTCAGGAGGCGTCGGTTGCGGACGGCATGCTGCTCCCTCTTGTAGCGCTCATACAGCAGCTGGTTGTGCAGCAGGAGCAGTTGGCTACGCAGCGTGTGGAGCTCGTCCAGAGGAGCGGAGCCTGAGGAGGAGGAGGAGGAGAAGGGTAATAATCATGTCGTTAACCCTGCAGCGCAAACACACACACACACACACACTTACATACATACATAGTAGTAGTGAGAAATATGTGGAGATTTAAGGAAAAGAAAATTAAAAATAATATCTGTCAGATCATGTTGGTTCAAAATTTGGCATCAATTGTTGACATTTGAATAGAGAAACTGTTGAGAGGAGAAGAGTGAAGTTTAAAAATCATTTCACTGACAGTTAAGTTATTAAATGCTGGAAATTCATTTCTGTTAAAAAACACTTTCCTGTTCATTCTAACAAACACTGTTTATTCTGTTTTAGCTACAGATCTCTGAGAAACCACAGTGTATTTCTTTTGTGGTGAAGAAAATCAGAACTTGATCAAAGTCAATCTGAGGAAAAGTTGTTTCTGAGTTGTGGTTGAGAGTGGAACTGATACAAACTGATGTTACTGAACAGAGAACTGAGGGAACTTTGTTTGGTGAAGGGAAACAAGAAGAAAAAAACTCCTGGCTGAACAAATTCCACAATGTCCACTTTCGGCTGATCGGCTGGTCAGGCCTGATCGGGTCTGACCTGCTGTTATATTATGACATCATTAGTGTTGTTGTTCTGTACATTACCTCCAAAGTGGGTCCAGTCGGCTGACTTACTGGGCAATGGTAATCTGGAGGGAGAGAGTAATATATACATATTTATATATACACAGAGCGAGAGTGTGAGAGAGAGAGAGAGAAAAGAGGAAGACAGAGCGAGAGATATTGATATTCTACAGCACTGTTACAATTAACATGCAACTATTCACTGCATTGATTAATTGTATTTCTTTTCTAGTGATAACAGATGTAGATCCTTCTGTTCCTATGGTAGTAACCTGAACGATACGAATTGTATCACTGGATTCTTGCTATTACTCAGCCTGACTCTGGCAGTTGTTTCAGATCCATAAAGATCTAAACGTCTTCTGTTAATTAGACATTATCATGATTAAATCTAGAGGGAGCCAGATCATCTGAGCTGGTGTTATTTGAACATGACACACTTCACAATATGTTGTTTATGTCATGAATGTTACCATCCCTGGTATCTATCACTCAGTGCTGCAGGCTGCTTCACACAGTGACAATAAAGTAGTACAATAGTGTTGTGAGTGTAGGTTCAGCTGTTTCTATCTTTTATATTTATTTTTACTTGAAGTAGAATTCTTTCTTTACACCACTGCCAAACACAAACATAAAGAATACTACATGAAGAACAGAGAACTATTATTAAACCTAAGACAGGTCACCTCTCCAGAACTTTGGCATGGACGTCGCTCCCCTGCTTAACAAGGCGATGCAGGCGCA
>NC_024320.1:5294986-5295747 GCF_000523025.1 Cynoglossus semilaevis
CGATCCAGCACCTCCAGTGGTGAAGTGGACATAACGGCCTCCTCCTCCCCGTCCTCCAGACCCTCCTCTCTCTGCAGGAGCTTCTCCATCGCTGCCTTATGGACCGCCTCCGACGTCTTCTGTCCCACAAAGAGCGAGGCGGCTCTGGGCAGAGCCAGGTCAAAGAACATCTCATAGGGTACGGAGGCTGGAGTCTTACTGCTGCAGGGGCTGGGGGAGAACATACCCATCTTCACCACCTCCTCGTCAGGGGCAGAGGGGCTGCGCTGGAGGTGGGGTTCAATGGGCATGAAACCAGATTGGAAGGACCAGGACTGCTCCAAGGCAGAAGCAGAACTCCGGTTATCTCCTCCTGCTCCACTTTCATTCCCCACAGCATTGGCACCGGTGGAGTTCTCCACTTTGTCCGGTGTGGACACAGCGCGCTGGAGATCTCGAGTGACACCTCTGGTTCCAGACTGAGAGTTGGTTCGGGTCTTGTTCTGGGTCTGACAGCCAGTCAGGGTCTCAGTGGTGTGAAAGAAAGGAGAGTCGAAGCCCCTCAGGCCAGGGAGCTCCTGCTGGTCTTCAGTGATCTTCAGCAGCTCCTCTGTGATGGCAGCTGCAGCACAAACATGGAGACGGGTTTAAGGGACAGTCTAGGTTGTCGAAGAGCCTGTTATATTTGATGACTGTTATATGTTGATGGTTCAATACAAAATAAACAGAAAATTCTACAAAAATTAGGTGGAACTACTTATTTTCAAAAATACTATTTTCAA
>NC_024320.1:5314941-5346847 GCF_000523025.1 Cynoglossus semilaevis
GGCTAGAAATGATTCCCCGGCTGTGAGTTTAAGGCCCCTGTTCTAGAATATGACTCTTTGACGCTTATATGGATAGTGTGTGTGTGTGCATGTGCAGTACTAAAGTTAACCACCACTCACCCTCCTCCTTCTCTTTCTCCATCCTCAGCAGAAGCTCCTGTTTCTTCATGAAGACTGACAGCTCCGTCAGAGTCATGGAGATGTTCTCCACAGCTCTGACATCTGACAAACCAAAGTTTATAGATTTATTAAACGTCAAAACAATAACAAGATAAAAAAAAGTAAAAGTCAGGGATGGACTTGTTGTGTTGACCTCTGTTGGTGGTTATTTCTGAATTCTTCTCCATGTCCTTCACCGGCTCCTGTCTCACCAACGCAGGTTTACCACTTTCACCAAACCGACGGTCCTGAAACATCACATCAGTTTCATTGTTGTCAACATTAGAACAAAGGTGGATAAAAAGCTGTATTTACAACAGGTGACAACAGTTGTGTTCTGATGGAACTGGAGTAAACAGTTCCTCACATTGCCGTCTTTCTCATCCTCATAATTTATTAGATTAAAAATAATATACAACTTCTTCTCTGGGTGTGAGTGGGTTTTTGAATACATCATTGTGAATCTTTAGAAGAGCAGCCCCTCCAACATAGATACACATCAATGTTACTGTTACATTACATGAGGAGTGTCAAACTCAAACTCACAGTGGGCCAAACTTAATATTTATTCTAAAGTTGACAGCAATTGTGAATGTTTTCTCTTCTCTCCAGATCTGCAATGTTTTAAATTTTATTTACATGGAAACAAACTTTAAATCTGTGTAAACAGTGAACCTGGAACAACCAACACTTAATATTATAAACACATGAGAAACTAAATTTGGCCAATGGGCCGGTTTGAGACGTGTGCATTACATGGTACAGTCAGTGATAGTTCCCATCTCAGGGGTTTGTTGTGTGAAAACGTCATACCTTCCTGGGTGGACTGGACTGGACTGTGCTGGTGGGTAATGAGATTATTGGAAAGTCATCTGATAGAGTGGGTGGGGGGGAAGATGTGGCTGGAGTACTGGAGGCCGGCGTTCCTTTCCCTCCTACACAAATTCAAGACCATAATCAGTCAGCCATGAAAAATAAACACAATAGAGCCCAAAAAGTTTCACTGTCACCTGGGCGGACAATGGTATTGTTTTATTTTATTCACTGATGCCGACAAACATGAAGGAATGGACACACACACACACATCACATTTAATTAACTTTACCAAAATAATAAAGGAGTTGTTTGTTTAGACTTTTCACAGTCTTGTATACTTTTACACAATAGTGTATGGCTTCTGTACCTAGTTATTTATTGAACCACACACACACACACACACACACACACAACATAACACACCCTCAGAGCTGTTCTCACCTGATGTGCAGTGGAAGCGACTGGAAAGGTGTGAGGCACTGTGGGAGAGCTCCAAGTTTGGTGACATACCCCTGGAAGAAGGGGGCGTGGCCATGCCACACACAGAGGAGGGGCTCCATAGAGGGTCCTTTCCCCCACAGGAAGAGTTGAGTTCACAGGTCAAGTTCTGAGGAAATCAAGTGAAGCGTTTTTTATCTGAATGAGGCATGAGAAGGGAAAAAAAGTCTTCCATTGTTGCTCCCTTCAGGAGCCTTCAGGGGGCGCCCCATCATCTGCCTCCATCTCCTTCCTCCTCCTCTTCCCCTGCTGGCACTCTAACCACCTCCAGCCTCCTCCATCTCTCGGCTGATGTTTACTCAATATCGGGGCGTCCACACTTCTTTGGTTCAGGAGCTACTGTTGAAATGACCACCTTACATACTTTATAAATACAAGAAACAAACAAGAATATTTCTTACAGTGGATGGTCACTACTAAACTACATATGATATATATTTATAAATATATATTTATTTTTATTTAATTGCTCTCTTGGCGATCTACTGCTAGATCTCAATCTACTTATTGGGCACCCCTGCTCTGTGTCATAATCAATTATTAGTATTATTACTTCCACATGTGATGATGTAGAAAGCTGAGGCACCAACTCTTGATGAAGGAGATCATCTGATGGATGATGTGAGGAGTGAACAGCACAGCTGTGGTCATCACCTCCTCACCTCTCATTGATCTAAAGGCAGGACTTTGACACTGTGTGAGGGAGGGTCTCACCTGTCGTCTGGAGGTCTGAGGGCTGCGGTACAACGACTGTGTCCCTGAAAGGGGGGGCAAGGACAGCGGAGGGAGGAGAGGCTGCCGTGGGGTGGAGAACGGGGTCGAAGAAGAACTTCCTGTTGTCAGAGAGACAAACGGTCCGATCAGTGTGTGCAGTCTGTGAAACACTCTGCTGGTGTGGAGCAAAATGTTCCCTGTGTGTGTTTTTATAAAGAATCATTTTACACTGGACGAAACTGGAACACAGAGGACCTAGTTAACTAAAGGTCAACTGGAGTTAACTACTGGTCCACAAAATATCAGCAGCAAATATCTGCCCTCTATCAAGTCTCACCACAAAACCGACTATACAGATGAGCTGACCTCACGTGACCTTTGCACCCTTATTTTTATTAATATATAATGCTTTGTAAAGATGAAATAATGAAATAAAAAGTATTGTAGCTTTGTTTGGTTTTCTGTCTTCCTTTATGAGCTGTTGAATTTACAAACATTTAATTATTATAAGTATTATTATAATTAATAATATAGTTAATATCACTATTACTAATATTATTGCTGCTACATTTTCCTTGATTTTTCCTTTTAACAGTTGCCCTGTCTTTTTTAACTAATTTAGTACAGAGTTGTAGTATTTTGTTACACTTTAAAATTCAGCTGATTTACCAAATTTTGAGCAATTTATACACAACTTGGTGCAGAACATCGTCGTTGTCTCTTTTGGCTATTCCTGGCTTAAATTCAGTCTGACCTTTAGCTTTTAGCTTTGGCTGCTACGTAGCCATAATATAAAAAAAACAGAATTCTTCTGAATTCAGTTTGACGCAGAAAGCTTAAGTACAAAGTATGTTTAAGTTTCTGACCATAGCTGCTGTGGAGGTCGGTGTAGGGGCTGGAGGTGCAGTCCTGTGGTCTCATGTGGACTTGGGGGTAGAAGCTCTCGGGCATGGTGGCGTAGCCCTCCTCACAAGACGCCTCCTTCGGGTCCAGAGACACTTTGGCACATTCAATGACAATGTCGTGGATTTCATATTTTTTCCACCTACAACCGACAAAGCACCGTCAGAGTTAGAGTAGACCAGAAAAAGGTCAAAAGTCAGACTGTAGGCGAAGAGGATGCACTACTAACCTGGTGTGATCAAGTTCATGGTCTTTTGTTCCCGTCACCAGTTCAGGATGTAAACGAACATGTTCCAGCATCGGCTGCAGAGAGATTTGGGAACAACATTTGTATGAAAGCTAAGCAACATGGGCTAAAAAATGTATTGTGATATTTGATGTATACCTTGATGTTTCTGCCATTATAAAACCGTAACAAAAGACAGCAACGCCACAAATTCAAAATTAAACAGTGATTTTATTTTAATGAAATTCAGGTTCAAATTTTTAGCCTTGATTATCTGTGGCTGTCATTAGGGGCCTTTAACCAGTACCGTTTAACCAGACTTTGATATAAGGCATCACCCATCACTAGAAATGAGTAAAACATTAAAACAGAGTAAATACTGTACAGTGGCTGTTCTTAAAAGAATCCCAGTGTGACTGTAAACTGTGGTTTAATGCACCTGCCAAAAACAGGTTTGTGTGAGAGAATCTGTGAAAGTTTGTTAATTAAATATAGATTTTGGCGCCTATACATAGATAACGTAGCACAAGACAAAACATAGTGTTTTTTTAATTTAAACGCATCAAAAACCCTGACAAAAAGATATTACGAAATCTGACATCATCCTGTGGGTAAAACAGTTAGTGCAAATGCAGGTTTTAAACTCCTCACCTTCACCACCTCTTCAAATGTCTCCATGTTCTCCTTCATGCTGTAATGGGAGCGCAGGTAGGAAACAAAGTTGCATGGATACATGCCATAAAGTCGGTGGAAGAGCGAGTAGACACTGGCGTGAAGATGGATGAGATAAACTTCAGAAATGTGCCCTGAGCACAGAGGGGAAAAACCCACAGTCAGTTCATCATTTTCACCGGCCGTCTGGAACAGAAATGGATAAAAAGAATCAACAGCACATGTGACAGAACAAGGAGTTCTCACCAGGGTTTTTCAGGTTCCAGGAAGCCAGGCGGCCGAAGATGTCAAAATATTCCCACAGGTGTTGCTTTCCAGCTTGAGGGATCATGGGTAACAGGGTGATCAGTACCAGGACTCCAGTTATTAGCACCACTACGTCTGTGTCCGTCTGTCAGGATGAAAATGTCACTGACATGTGATCAACAGCTTCACCTCAGTGACGGGTGGAGTAATGATACACCAGCAGTTTGAAAACAAAAACAAAAGAACTGCTAAAAATGTCAGAAAAAGCCTGGTCCATGTTTCATGATGGGTCATCAACAGACGTGCTCAATTCTTGACAACCTGATTTCTTTATGCTGTTACTGTGTTACCTTCAGACATTTAAGCAGTGACAGCAGCAGAGGGTATCGGGCGATTTTGTGGATCCAGGACGGCTGTTTGCGGACCACGTGCCCCAGCAGGGTGAGCGTGGGCAGTCGACAGGCCTGTTTGGTCATACACTCATTCATCTTGTCCAGGAGGTGCTGTGAGAGAGTTGGGGAGAGGAAGAGGAACAGAGAAAGTTTGGCAACCTGATACCCAATCACAAATGATAATAAAACTGCGGTTCTCCTCACCTTATCATGTGGCTCTCTGACTGAAGACAGGATATGCATGGCCTGGCACGAATTGGTTTCCAAAAAGTAGTCCACCAGACTGTTCAGCAACATCGACCCTCGTTCTTAGAGTTAAAAAAAGACAAGCAGAATTTTTCTGCTGAAGAACTGGGCAAATGAAAACTCCAACTGCAGTATAAAGGCCACATGAACCAGATGCACCAATCTACCAGACAGTGATCAAAATCTGTACTGTCTGGTAGATTGGCCCGATCTGTAGATGTGTTCTGTGTTTGAGAACAGTAGAAAAGGCTCACATCCACAAAACGAGAACTTTACAGTGAGCAAAGAAAACTCCAAGCTCAGCATTTGTAAAATATGTTACAGTATGTTTAACCACAGGAGGCCAAATGCATTCAGAATGACAAACTGGAACATCACTTAAAACATCACAATCCAGTCGATAGAGTCCATTCAGAGCAGAGTCAACAGAACAGTTTCAAGTCGTGTCACACTACGTTAGCAGTGTGCTGTGGGCCTACACCATAAAACAGCAATTCGTTTTATTAGTTATTAGACGGTAGTTTGATGTTCACACTGACTTTAACCACTCAGTGGACAGACACAGGTTATACAGAATAATTCCTGAAGCTTTTATTTGTCAGAACGTTGCTGCACTGGCACCCACCTTTGTCATTCCACTCATCAATTCATAGTTACTTGTTATGAAAATAGAATTTAAAATTAAACTTTTTGTTGTCAAGTGATGGAAATCAGAACTGTCCATCTTACCACTGCTGAGCTGCTCATTGATAAGGCCCCTGATCTCCTCCAGCTGCTGGAGGTCTGAGGTCTCCAGGAGTGGGAGGAGGTCCCCCACATTAGTCTGCTCCCTAGCCATGGTGGTGTTGGCAGCACTGTGGGAGGTGGAGGAGGTGTAGGAGGAGGCGTCAGTGTGTCTCTCCTACGGTGTCCTTGTGTCAGCCGCCTTCCTGCCTGGAGGACTCCTGGACCCCACCCTCCAATACCGTCTCCAGGCACCTCTGCAGCACAGAAAGGGGAGATTCTTGAAGAAGTGTACTGTCGGTGGTATATGGTATATGTGTTTAATGAAATGTTGTTTTGTTTTGCAAATTAAATGTGTTTTTTCATATGAGAATATTTTCTAAATAAAAAATCTCAATATTTAACAAATAAAAATCAAAAATAAAATATTTTAAAAATTATACATATATATATATATATATATATATATATATATATATCAGAACCTGACTTAACATCTCATAACATAACAAAATCACTACAATAAGATCTACCCACTCATTTCAAGGAGAAAAGGTGTTACTGGCAATGTGTAGCACATTTATACTTGACTATAGCTTGACTATAGTAACATGTTCAAGTCATGATTAGAAGCTGGACTACAGACATGTTTCCTCTCAGCTCACCACTCTGAAAAACAGCATTGGTTAAATTCATTTAAATCTGACAAAAACAGTCAAAAAATATTCTCAATGATGCAACTTTAAGTAATGTTCACTGACGTAAACAATAATGAAAGACACGGAGGCCTTGCGTTGTAAAATGTTGCATCAGTTAGTACTTCATACTCTTCCTCATACATGGAGCATGACTGGAGGACGTGATGACTGTGAATTCCACTGGTGTTAAAATTAAACGCTCATGTCAACATTTTTTATAAAAATATAAAAAGTATTTCAACCAAGAATGTCATCTTGGTTGTGGTGAAACGCCATACACTTAGTGAAAGCCAGTACAATCCCATGCTCCTAAAAAGATCTCCCAAGACAACATAAGCTCTATCCAGATAAGACATTTAGAAATTAAAATAAATCCTTATTTTTGTGTGTCAGTTTCAGAGGACCCATGAGTCAGACGAGGACACTGCCCAGCAGTAGGAAGTGTGACGACGCTGGTCACTTCAGCCTCCAATAAACAACACAGGAAAAACAAGAGACAACAACAACCGCTTGCAAACGTCCTGTTTGTCGAATCACAGACTGAGTCACAACGCCATTGTCTCCCTGTTATCAATTATCCGCTGGGTCATGTGGTTTGCTGGGACGACGGGTGTTAGAGACAGAGGCACGGGGGCAGGGGGGGGGTTAATGTGAATGTTTTTCACCTATTTATTTGCAGTGGGGACAGGTCAGCGTGGCACAAACACCAGCCACCCTCTCTCGCTGTGGTCTCGCTGTTGGGAACTAGCAGCAGGACACAAAGGAGCTTTATGCGGCCCAAACGCTAACACTGAAAATAACATTTGGCCTTGTCACAGTTTCTACAAACAGGCTCCTCATTCTGCTGCACGGATGTTTTGACAAATAACAACAGACAAGGATGTCCAGCCCTAAAAGTTCACTGTCAGTCTGAAAATGTTCTCTCACTGCACAGTAGCAGAACATGCAACAAGGTTCTCGCTCACAACAGCTGTCTTTGTTTACACCCTCTTGAATGTCCAAAACAGAATAAGCATACGAGCAACTTAATTAAAAAAAAAATTAACAGTAAAATATCTACCACACCCATCTCCAGATCTTCTCCAGACTTATTCATCACTCATCATGCACAGGCAAGAGTGGTTCTTTTTAATATCTTGAGTTTTTCACAATGATTCAAACACAATGGACCAACTTCTCAGACCAACCAACCAAACTGTCTTTAAATAATGACCTAACGAGGTAGGTGACATTTGTAGGATGTTCTGCATATGAAGGGCTGCGGAGGGGTAGATGGAGGTGGGGCACTCTACACACTGTAAAATTGACCAGTGCAATTGACCAGTACGTTTTCTAACACAGCTATCACTGTCATCTTTATGCATGCTGTATGATTCAGAGAATAACATGGATTTTGATTCTATGGTTTATTAATATTTCTAGCACACTCTACCTTTAAGGGTGTTTTTAGGTCTAGTACTTTACCTAGTTGAATGGACATCAATGTAGTATCGCATAGCAATCAGGATGAAAAAGGATGAAAAAGAATATATGAACCCGTGCATGTATGTGCGGGCGTGTGTGCGTCTGACTGCTGGTGCTACTGTATTTATGTGTGTCGTAAACAACTATCAGAGAACAATGGACAGGCTTAGCTTCACTTTATTCCCTTGTATTTACAAACACCAAAGTCAGTCTTTCTCTGAAGAAACAAACATCACCTCAGACAAAGCGGGGGAACACGCACACACGAACATAAGCTTTTAAAAAACACCATCAGCATCTCCAGTGACAGCAGCGGTTCGCTCAAAAACAAGCCGCCGACAGCTAACGCTAGCTGGGAGTAGGGAGCTACTGGAGCTCGGCGACCAGTTCAAGTGCGTCCAAGCTGCGAAGTAACTCATCGAACACTTTAAATACAGCATAAACAACCACGCAAGAGGGAATTTACAATGGGAAAAGCGCAGAAAAGCGGAAAAAATAGCTGTTTACCTGTTAGAGGTGCAAAACTCCACAGGGCGCCGCCATCTTGAACAGCTCACAGCCCATCCCACCGCAGTGTGCCTCCGCTGTCAGGCTGCATGTAAACTAATCCCGACAGTTAGCGCAATGACACAGTACTTTAGTTTACAGCATTTGCAATTGAAACTGTGAAAGTTTGATAAATGGCGGGCTGAGATACTTACAAAGATCAATTTCATGCAGTGTCCAGTCAGATGACTGTTTTTGGGCTGAGTTTTTCTCCTTCTTTTTTCATTGAAGGTAGAATGAACCGTGTGTGATGCGGTTTCGCGTGACCCACACTTGAAGTGCGCATGTCTTAGACGAGTTAACGGAAACATATGGGAAGTAAGGCAAGGATTACATTACGGTTAAATTGCAATTTAGTGAGCATTGGTGAAAGAGAGCGTCAATGTTATCATTAAAGTAGTGCCAAGACATTACTATAGAGTTCAAAATTATATAAATGTATTTCTGACTACACATAACATGAACAAGCTCTAAACCAACATCCACAAAGTTAAGGGAAGTGAGCTAAAATGTACCTGAAATACTTATGTGACCACGTGACTTTCAAACAAACACTGGCAAATATGGGAAAGGAATGGGTTAATGTCGAAAGCCCAAAAATAATACAACGAATTAGAAAGTCAACACAAGTTATATGTAATGAACACTGCACAGCCGAGGCGCTGTAGATCCAAACATTTACCACAGCGTGTCGCTCTTGCACTTTACAACACTCATAACTCCACTTGCTTGGGGGTATTCTCCACTCTTATTATTAAGGGGTATTCTCTAAAAACAGAGTTTTGAAAAATTCTTTATTTTTGTACGTGATTAAGTCTACACGAGGAAATTGAAAAACACTTCTTTAACTATGGGCGTCATTTAATCTCATTATAGATTTAATTCATGGCGATTATTAATACGGAGATTATTAGAGAATATTTTTGATTCAGTAATGATTTAATGTCAATTGTGGTGAGATTGATATGCATGCAAAAATTGAAATCATTGGATTTAATAGTTCTTTTTTCAATCACAATAGTGAACACATGACTATAATTATACACGGACCGGTTCATCAGCATAAACTGCTCTCATACTGTTTGCACAAACGGATTAATGAGGATATCGCTGATGGATAGAAAGCCTCTCAACAAATAGAAATCTTTTGAATTTATAACAGTCTTCTCTGTGTTTTATTTCTCTCTCCTCCTGCAGACCGCAATCAGGTTTACCTCTGGTAACCTATGGATTACAGTCTGTGACAGAAAAACAAGCCTTTTACTCAAAGAATAAAAACTTACAGTAGAACAGTAGTAGAACTGTAAGAGATGGTGTTTATTCTAACATATGTGACGACAAAGTAACAACACAAAAGACGTCTGGATCTTTTACTTGCAAGGGGAGAGTGCAGCTTGCTCTGTTGGCAGCTTCCTCATCAACTCCGAGTTGCAGCATCCTTCCTCTGCTCTTTTATTTAGTTTACAAAAGTATCAGATTACATATCATGGGATCGTGTGTGAGTATATGAATGGGTATGGAGTAAGAAGGTGGGTGTGAATGTGGGTGTGGCTGTGTCTGGGCCTTTTTCCATCAGGCTTGAGCACACTAGATTATAATATGAGAAGCAAACAGTTTCTTAAAGTGTCGCTTTAAGGCATGAAGCAATGATAATAAATTAAATTCTTCCAACAGATGGTTAGCACTGCACAGTACTACAGTACTTGACCCCCACTGGGTCCATTAGTGCAATAGTACTACTACTACTAATAATAATAATAGTGATTATAATAATAGTAATAACAACAACAACAATAATAATAATAATAATAAAGTCCCTCATCGGTCCCACAAGAGTTCCAGTCTTTGCAACCCACACAGGAGGCCCCATTAGGAATATGTGTTTCCTCTGGGGCTCGCACCCAGAATCTCTGCGTGTAAGGCAGGCGTGCAACACTATGGTACAACAAATAGGCTGTATTTTTCAGTAGTAAGTAATTAAATCCAGACTTGTTCTGTACACTTGCTAAAGAAGAAAACCTCCTGGCCCCACAGCCCCTAGTGGACTGGACTCTAAATTGACAAGAGGTGCGAATGGGAAAAAAGGCTGGTCTATTCTATTCTGTAAAAGATACCGTATTTCAATATCATTTGGATATTTTTGACTTTTTCTCTTTTCGCTGGTATAAATTCTGAAATTTTAATCTCTCTTTCAGTCAACAGTTTTTTCTAATAACAGGTTTTGGATATTTGATGCTTATCTTTAAACTTGTACTTGCTTCAGCTGTTACCCGCTCCTCTCTGTCACCGAAGAACGATTTATTTAGTTCATAAACCTCAGTCTTTTGTTTTATTCTTAATTAGCATTGGTGTTGTTAATTTGACAGAAAACTGAATGAACTCCAATCTAGTTCTATTTCTATCTTTCGTTTGTTTTCTCTCTCTCCCTCTCTCTCGGCGCGTGTGTAGTTGTGTGCGTTTCTGTAAATCACCAGGACAGGTTTGGTTTGTGTATCTTTGGAGATACTCCCTCTCTCTGATACGCACTTGTGATCTGTTGGCCGTTTAAATCTTCTCACACACTCAACAATAACTGCCTTCGATTGAATCGTGTAAATCAAACAATGTCATGTGTGAATGGTGTGAATGTGTGATTTTCTTTCACCTTTGATTTAATGATAACTTAATAGTTCCAAATTTGAAACACTCGCTGTTTTTTGTTATTGTTGGACAATGAACTCGAAATAAAAAAAAACATATTTCGTTCAAGGCTTTCGTTAAAGCCAACTTATTGTACTTCGTAACTCTTTCTGTATTTTCGCCTGATGTTGAAAAAAACGTCTTTCTTTCTGCACCGCTGCTGACGACAATTCCTGGGGTGTTGTTTTAAGCAAATGTCAGTGTACCTGCTGAAGCCTCGTCATTGGTGGAAACCAGAGTCAGATTCTAATGAGGAGTAATCTGATTGGAAATGTGATTAGTCAGGGAGGAAAGAGGGAGGGGAGGGGAGGGGAGGGGGAGAGAGTGAAGGACTCAGAAGGAGAGAGAGAGAGGCGTCAGAGGTTTTTTTAAAGCGCTGCTTTACGTTTCATAGTTCAGAAGGATTTAAAGATTCATCCATCTCTGTCTTCTTTATTTTTATTATATTATATTAACATCCGGGGTTTTTATTTGTTAAAAACAACTGCTGGACTGTCAACGTTTCCGTTAAGGTGAGTCTGCGCAAACATATTTGGTAAAACAAAAACAACGTTTTAAAGTTGTACTCAACAAATACTATATTCAGCTGTGTATCTTCTGCCATTACTGTGATTAAATGCACGTTCATTTATGGTGTTCACGGTCATGTCTTTTGTAAATGGTTCGGTAAAAAGTGCATTTTGACAGAAAGTGTTGTGACGTTACCATATGGATGATGTTGGGATAAAGCACTGCGGCGCATTGTCGTTTAACTGTAGATGCCATTAAATAAGACTCGATTATCGTTTGGTTTCTTATATATAACAACGACACACTCTAATCTAAAACGAGTACATTCACTTTGTGGTTGTAGTGTTTAGTTGTTTCTGATGTTCGGTGTTCTGTGGCAGGATCAGGATGCCGCGGTCTTTTCTAGTGAAAAATAAACGGTGCGCGTCCTTCAACGTGCACAGGTCCTATGAAGAAGAACCGACGGCTCGGACTCCAGGGAAGACTTTATTATTATTATTATTATTATTATTATTCGTTGTCTGTCAACGACCTCAAGTCGCCGCGACATTTTTTCCTTACACTTAACCGTAATTTCCTAATTATTAATTTTCTTTAAATAAATCCAATGAAAGTCTTTAATGTAGTTAAAAAATCCTTTAAATTTGATGTTAGCGTTTTAGTATTTTACTTACAAACTATTAAATGGTATTTCTTTATATTCCTTTTTTTAACACAGACCATTCGATAATAATAATAATAACAGCAATAACAATAACAATAATAATAACAATAATAATACATTGCTCACAGTTTTGCCTTTTCTCTACTAGAACTTGCAAAGTGTTTACATTTAGTTCTCTTTTTTTATAAAGGTTGAAGTTTTTAAGTTTTGAATTTTATTGTAATTCCACATCTCACCGTTGGTAATTAGAGAGATTTGATTCCTAAATTTAGGTCAACCTGGGTCAGTTCGGTTCGGTCCATGTGGACTGACCGTGTGGGTGGAGTCAAGTGATTCTCCAGGAGAATCAGATGTAAATGACGTCTAATCACAATCTTTGACAAATGTGTGCAAATTGTTCAGGCCATAAAATGATCAGCTGACAGCTGTTACCTGATCACCCTCAGAACACTGTAGCTCCGCCCACCATCCTTCCTTCATCCACAGATTCCCAAAAAGTACATGACTCACGGTTAGGTGTATGATAACAGCTGAGCAGGCGAAGAAAGTGGATCAAGGACTGAAGAACCTTTTTAAAACTAATTTGATGTAAACACAGAAAACCGAAACAAAATCTCAGGCTCAGCGATGTGAACCTAAATAAAAAGACGCTGAAGATTCACCGCAGTGACAGAACGACAATACGACGAGAAACGTTATTAAAATTAACTCCATTTTCTTCTCATAATTATTTTGAGAAGGAATTTTACAGTTGAAAAAACAGCAGTGATTTGTGATTTGCAGCAACAACAAAAAAATGAAGTAACAGAAAGTGTCTGCTACTTGTTTACAGTAAACAGTAACAAAAACTGCACCTGCAGGTCCCACCGTTCTTTCACTGCTGTGGAGACTGCGTTATATTCCACATTCCATTTCATCCTGTTCTGTTGTAGCTCACGTTATTTGAAATACATAATGATTTCCTAAAATTTCCTGAATGTATTTCAGTAATCCTATTGTAATGATTTTATTGTTTAATCTGTCATTTTAACATACATATATACTATACTCTTTTCTTGCTTATTTTCTTTTTTGTAGTCATTTATTTTTATATCAAATCTATACTATCATATATGTACACNATATATATATATATATTTGTTTTTTAACTTTTTGATATTTTAAATCTTCCAGCCTTTAAACCCTTTTTTGCTTGAGTTCAGTCCTGTTTTCTTCTGTGTGGTTCTGCAGAGACCTCAGCCGAGCTCCAGTGCATGGACTTGTCTCTCAGGTCCGACTCTGAGGAGCAGCTCTCACCGTCCTCTGACAAGGAGGACACAGACGTCTTGTGTCCGATATCAGTTCACCCAGAACCAAAGAGAACTCCTGCAGCTGCGGCGCAGCCTTACCTCCTGACGGGTGAGATTTGGACTTTTCCTTCATGTTCCTGAAGTTTAAAAACAGCTTCATCAGATGCCTCAGTGAAGTGAATTTGAATAAAGGACTTTAAAAACTCAAGTCACATAAGGAGTATCCTCAGTGTCTGACTTTGACCAGGGCATTTGTTGTTTCCTCTCAGAGCCACACTTGGCAGACTTCTCCTCGTACTACAAACCCACCTACGCCTGGGAGCCGGTGCCTCATCCCACCTCCTTTGAGCTGCGTCAGGTGACCTTCAGTCCGACGGTGCTGCAGCACGCCAGCAGTCTGTACAGAGGACACATCCGCCGAAGTCCAACACCTCAGCAGCCTCTGGATTTCAGTACGCACTACTCGCCCACGTCCAACACCTACCACTGCATCACCTGTGACAAGGTATGAACACCACCACCCATCTACCAACCGACTAACCAGGCAACTCAACAACTGACCAACCAACTAAACATTAAATTAACCAACCAGTATGTAACCAAACAACCAAAAAAAAAACATCAGACCATCCAACCAACCAACCAACTAAACAGCTTTCCAGAAACAATTAAAGAGGTTGGCAACTAACCAGTGTGCTAACCAACCATTAACCAAATAACCAACCAATAAACCAATCAACCAACCAACTAAGCAAGCAACCAACTAACCAACTGACATCTAACCAACCAACTAGCTAACTAACCAAACAACCATCAACCAAACAACCAACCAAAGTGTGTGTGGGTTCCGATCCGGTGTCCATGCTGATGTGAGGTCTGCTCTGTCTCAGGTCTTCTCCACACCACATGGGCTGGAGGTCCACGTCCGAAGGTCTCACAGTGGAACCAGACCTTTTGGCTGCAGCATCTGCAGGAAAACCTTTGGCCACGCGGTCAGCCTGGAGCAGCACATGAACGTCCACTCACAGGTACGAGTGCCAGCACCCACCAGAGTCAAAGGTGTCACATCTGTTGTCCACAGAGCTGTTGTCATGTGGACAATGTTGTTCTGTCTCTGAACAGGAGAAGAGCTTCGAGTGTAAGATGTGTGGCAAGTCCTTTAAACGCTCGTCCACTCTGTCCACACACCTGCTGATCCACTCAGACACCAGGCCGTACCCGTGTCAGTACTGCGGCAAGAGGTTCCACCAGAAGTCGGACATGAAGAAGCACACCTACATTCACACAGGTCAGTGCGACGACTGTGATACAGTCAGCCCCACACAACAACAGCAACAACAATGGCAGAGGTCAAGCTACTTCTGACCGTACTGGAGAAGCTAATTTGGCTGCTAATGTGGTGTGCTACTGTTAGCCATCTGTGTCTTTTTGTGCTTCTCTTTTGAGTTTGTTTATAGTATGCAGTTCTCTGAACATGTGGTACAAATTCTTTAGGTATCAGTATGTAAGAGCGTGGTTTACACAGCGCCACATACTGGCCAAGCATATGTACTACAGGAATGTCCAGCAACTCTGTTTAAATGTTGAATTTGTTTGGCGTGATCCTCGTCAATGCTCTGTATCCAGAAGTCACCGTAGTCAGATTGAATCGCAGCCGTGTAAACAGGGCCTCAGAATCATTTCTCTGAGGCCGCTGACAGTGAAATCAGACTAAAGAACAATCATCAACTTTAATGACAGTTCACTTATCACAGTGTCCTGTCGCTGCCACCACCTGCTCTTTAGGAACGTGGACTGTGTCTAGGAAAGATAGTACCGATGATAAATCACAAAACAAATATGGTGTTTGCATATCTGCTCTCTCTGCCACCGTCAAAGGAAACATGACTTCACTGGGCTTCGAACATTTGACAAAGTCCAACCAGGAGTGGATTCTATTGTTAGATGTTTGATGTTTCACTATCTCAAATCTTGGCGCCATTTGGTGCTGCGCAAGTCATTTCATTTCATTTTCCTGTTTTCAATTTGCAGGTGAAAAACCTCACAAGTGCCAGGTCTGTGGGAAGGCGTTCAGTCAGAGCTCCAACCTCATCACACACAGCAGGAAACACACCGGGTTCAAACCTTTCGGCTGTGACATCTGCTCCAAGGGCTTCCAGAGGAAAGTGGACCTGCGTCGGCACCATGAGAGTCAGCACAGCATGAAGTGACACACAAACCTGGAACTGTTTTCACAACAGCTGTAAATAACATACGACGAGAATACATTTTTATTTAATGTAAATACCTGGCTTTATTTTGGAAGGACTGCTGTGTAGCTATTTAATATCATGGCCTCCCATGTCGACCTGTTATTATTAGAGAAAAGATGAATTATGAAACTGTTTTCCTGGAAATGGTAGAAGCTAACAGTTAGCTTCTGCAGGTTGTCTTAGAACATAGAATGTGATCATGAAGCAACATTCGGAAACTATCACTGGTTTTACCTTTTTACATTAGTAGAATGTTGAATTAACTTTAAAAAACACAGCAAATTAACTGATTAAATTATTCCTCCAGATCAAGTGACAAAAATATTCTTTGGCTAATTTTAGATTTTAAAACCCTTTAAAGGCTTTTATCTGATCTGAAATGCTGCGAACTTTGAGTTACGTTTCTTGACATTTGAGATTTTACAGTGTAAAAAAAAGTGGAGCTCTGACAACACGGAACACTGAGTTAGCTCATCTCTAACTCAGGTTTGTTCACTTAAACACTCAAATTTCACCCAAACCCTTAAATGTTAATTTGATATTTAGCTAAAATTAGTTTAAAATGAGTCATGAAAAGGCTGCATAGTTAGGTTTAAAAAATGAAGTTAATATATTCCTGTCTGTGTAGATTTGGTTTTTACTTCTTGTTATTTATTTGGAACCTTCAGATTCTGTTTCATTTCTTTGTTTATAATGAAATAAAAGGTGAAGGGAAGTGAGGAAAAAAAATCTTTGATTGTTCTGTTAAATAAAACCCCACAGGAGTAACGCGCCGCTGTGAGGCAAAGTACACAAGTTTGTGGACAATGACACAAACTGCTACTGCTAACACGCACTTTCTCAACGTTCAAACTCTTCATGTGTGTTTTTCCCTCTCACGCTCCTGTGGGAGGAGGAAAAAAATATCTCCAGCATAGCATTTGGCTATGGAGTTGTCTTACATTTGGATATTGAAAATAGAATGTTAAAAAGGAAATGTGCAGGAGATATGGAGGAGGAACGGACCTGCAGACGGTGGAAAATCCAAATTAGAAAAAAATCCACACACCCTCAGACACTGCTGACACTCTGAATGCTGCTGCTGCTTAGTTTTTACAGCAAAGCAGAGTTAAGGATTAATTAACAAGGCGTTTGGAAACAAATTTTAAAAAAGGGGGATGGGGGGGTGATTACTTTAGTCAACTGTCACAGAGTCTACTGCTGCTGCCGCTGCTGGATTGACTTTAACACTCCACCTTTGTCAAACATGTCAGGACAATCAGCTCCAGGCAAATCAGATCATCACCTTAGCCTTTAAATCTGACAAACAGCTGCTGCTGTTGTTGGTGAGTGTGTGTGTGTTAGTGTGTGTGTGTGCGTGTTAGAGAGAGAGGCAAATGTTTAACAGTCAACGTCACCATATTAGCTTGTGGAACAACAACCATAAAACTGTACACCTCTCTGGTTGGTTAACTCAAGCTAACATTTTTAACCATGGAACAACGGCTACTGGTTAGCTTTTGTTTGTTTTAGTCTTCTTTCTTTGTATTTTTTTGGCAACCATTAGCCTTTATGTTACAATTATTAATACCATTAGCTTATTATTACAAACCTTGACATAAAAAGTCAACAACCAAAACTAGCTGAAACCAAATCTTTCACAAAAGTTAACCCTATTAACACTGGCTGCTAATGAATAGCTAAAGAACAGGTAAAAAGCTAATGGATATTTGTCTGTCTATTAAAGAAGTAAGTGGAAAATGGCCAAAAGTGAGGCAAAATAGTCAAATACGCTAATGCAAATTGAATAAGGAAAAATAGCTAAAAGCTAAGCTAAGTACTTGTCAACTTGCCGTGATAAAATTACAATCGAGCTAAAAATTCCTAAGATCTAACCGGCCTGAGTTGACGAGTCCTGTTTGTTGAAATGAAACACCAAACTAATAAAGTCAACGAAAGGTTTTCTCCATCAGCTGACGTGGACAAATCTACGATGTAAAAATCGTTTGCAGTTCCACTTCCATTTTGGATGGTGATTTTCTTTTACTTTGTAATTCGACAGAATAAAAATCAGTGTGTGAACATGAAGAGAGAGAGAAAAAGAGAGAGAGAGAGAGAGAGAGAGAGAGAGAGGAGGAGAGAGAGAGGAGCTGATAAAGCTTTCTGTCTGGTAAACAAATCCCTGAGCTTTTATTCAAAACGTGTTGATGTTACTGGTTCACCAGGGTCTGTGTTGATGACAGTTAGTCGCCCTGTGTGTGTGTGTGTGTGTGTGTGTGTGTGTGTGTGTGTGTGCAAATCAAAATAGTGCACAGGTAACCATCCACAGAAAAGTGAATCATGTTGATGTCAGTGGGTGGGACTGCGCAAACAGGACACAGGTCCTGAAAGAGGTGGAGTAGGGCTGTTTTTAGGGGGTGAGGGTTGTAGCCTGGGGGAAGACACGGAGAAAACGTGTGTGTGTATATATATATATGTGTGTGTGTGTGTCTGTGCACCTGTAATTCCGTTTCACAGGTACACAGGTGCATTAGTTCTAGAGGTAACGCTCTGGTTAATGAAATTTAAAGACAAACATGAGGAGGCAGCGTGTGAAGCTGGAGCTGGAGCTGCTCCTGCGCTGAGTATTTGCGTGTGTGCATCACCTGAGGCTGTGTGTGAAGTAACGTATTGCAAAATGAACTAAGTCTGTATTTGTAACTGTCATGGCCTTTTTAGGCAAATGCACAAGATCTTATAATGATTCTTGCCCCACAAACAAAAACAGCAGTTTTAGCCGGTGATGTGACCAGTAGGAGCTGGTCTTCTACTGCTGCCGTGTTAGTTACTTAGTTACTTAGTTACTTGGTTACTTAGTTAGTTACTTACTTAGTTAGTTAGCTAGCTAGCTAGTTGGCTAATTGGCTAGTTAGTTAGTTATCTAGCTAGCTGTTATACTATAGCGCAGGTTGTAGTATATTATAGTGCAGTAAGTGACAGTATATTATACTGTCACTTACTGCACTATAGTATACTATAGTGCAGTAAGTGACAGCATCTTATACTATAGCAGGTTGTAGTATACTATAGTGCAGTAAGTGACAGCATCTTATACTATAGCAGGTTGTAGTATACTATAGTGCAGTAAGTGACAGTATATTATACTATAGCAGGTTGTAGTATACTATAGTGCAGTAAGTGACAGTATATTATACTGTCACTTACTGCACTATAGTATACTATAGTGCAGTAAGTGACAGTATATTATACTGTCACTTACTGCACTATAGTATACTACAACCTGCTATAGTATAAGATGCTGTCACTTACTGCACTATAGTATACTACAACCTGCTATAGTATAAGATGCTGTCACTTACTGCACTATAGTATACTATAGTGCAGTAAGTGACAGTATATTATACTATAGCAGGTTGTAGTATATTATAGTGCAGTAAGTGACAGTATATTATAGTATAGCAGGTTGTAGTATACTATAGTGCAGTAAGTGACAGCATCTTATACTATAGCAGGTTGTAGTATATTATAGTGCAGTAAGTGACAGTATATTATACTGTCACTTACTGCACTATAATATACTACAACCTGCTATAGTATAAGATGCTGTCACTTACTGCACTATAGTATACTATAGTGCAGTAAGTGACAGTATATTATAGTATAGCAGGTTGTAGTATATTATAGTGCAGTAAGTGACAGTATATTATACTATAGCAGGTTGTAGTATATTACAATACAGTAGCTTGTAGTACAATATAGTATCGCCAACGTTGCGTAGCCAACTGAGGTGTTAGTACTACGTAACTGAACTGAACACATTTGAAAAAATAAGAAAAAAACACAGGTTACTGTTGGCCTTTGGAAACTCTGCTGACACTGGATTATTTTAACGTTGAAAATCTGAGAGCAGCAACCTCAGCCCTGAGACTAAAAGATGAATATACAGATAAAGAAAAAGAAATCAAGACTCTGACATCAGGGTTGTGTTGTTAGAACAACACACACACACACACACACACCCTCAGCAGGTAACTGAGCAGGAATTTGTTTTGCAAATCACCTCTATGCAAATGAAGCAGCGCCTGTTTTGGACCTTCATGGAAAACTCATGCACACTTTCTCCTGACTCTACATCAAAGAACTGCCATGGAAATCTGAGTCATCATTTATTCCTTTCACACTCTGGACAGTTCTGGACAGTTTTCTTTGTCTTTTTTTAAATAACCCTAGTCCAGCATGCCCCCTCCTCCCCCTGCCCCCCCCTCCCCCTGCCTCCTCCTCCCCCTCCCCCCACTGCTCCTCTCCCTGCTCCTTTTCTCCCTTAGGAAAAATGACTCTTACAGTTACAGCCTTTTCTTTGTTGTGATTCAGTACATTCAGTTAAACTGATTTCACCTGGACTATAGGAAGGGGGAGGGTAAGGGAGGGAGGGAGATCCACATCAGTCAGACTTCCTCTTAATGATAAATTTTCGACCTGGGAACTTACAATATAAAGGTATGAACTGTTATGTTGCTGCATGATGTTTTATGATGTTAGGGCAGTGGTGGCTTAGTGGTTAGGGAAGCGGACTGGTGTCTGGAAGGTTTGAGTCCACCGGCTGCCAAGTTACCACTGAGGTGCTCTGAGCATGGCACCGTCCACACACACTGCTCCCCCACTGTTCACTTTGGTGATGGGTTAAAACAGAGCTCACATTTGGTTGTGTTCAGTGGTGAGCTGTGTCACGATGACAAGGAGTTCACTTTCCTTCCTTTCACTTTCAGTTCCAGCAGTTCCTCAGGTCCCAGTCTTCATGTTTGTGTGGAAACAATGAGTCCCAACGGTACTTGGACTTTTTCATGGTTTATAGACAACAGTTCTAAAAAAAACTGTTCCAACAATTTGTCCAACCTGACAGACTTAATAATAATAATAAAATAATAATAACACAAATAAGAAAATAATTCTGTTTATGACTCTTATGACTTTTAGTCAATGGCAGAGAAGACTAAATTAACCAGACTGTCAGCTCATTTCCTGTATGTGTGTGTATGTGTGTGAGACACAGTGTGATTGTCGCTAACCCAGTGCTGTGCTGCTACAGATAAGTGTGTTGGTGACATGAAGCGAAAACCAGTGACACAGTCTTTTCTCAAGAAGATTAAGACGAGAAAAAAAACAAGAATGTGCATAATAATAATAGTAATAATAATAATAATAATAATATGGTTATCAGAGTAAAAAGGTTAATTAAGGTTAGTTTAGGTTATCATTGGTTGCCGTTGGTTACTTTTTCTGCAGCTACTGACATTTGTAGGTAGTATTAACGTCAAGCCCACTGTAGGGGTCCCTCACTTTGGGAACCACTGGGTTGACTGACATATCTACAGTATGTTGTATCATGTAGGATAAACTTAGTCCTTAGTTTGGATGAAGTGGAATTGACAGAGGCTTGGTCATGTTAGGTCCTATCAGATCTATAAGGGTCAGGTTATTGATGTTAAATGAGTTTAGTTTTCTAAGAACCCACGACGACAAAGTCAATAGACATTATTCATAAACTCCTCTTGCGACTCACCTGAGGATCGCAACCCAGTCTTTGGGAAACAATGAACTAAAGTCGCTCATCTGCAGGAGGTTAGGTTACATTTAGTCAATGCTGCTTTTGTCAGTCAGGTTAGGCTAGGTTATGTTAATTTTATTAAGTAAGCTAACAGAAGTAATTAAATCCAGTACTTAGAGAACGGGGGATGGTACTTGCTAAAAGTTAGACTAAGAAAACAGCATCCTTGACGATGAAGCCTCAAACTAGAATAACTGCTACATGACTTTGTCTTTACTTGACTCAAACTGTAAAAATGTCTAATAATGTTTAGAAACCTCGCGGCAGACAAAGTTCTTTACCACTAATGAAAGAAATCACTGGTAAAAATCATGTGTTTCGACCCAGAGAGTGAAGAAGTTTTGCGGGTGTGGTCTGTTATCGACAAGCACATGCTCCATATATGGGCGTGCCCACAGAAAACCTTGGCCAAGTATAAACGTACTCATCAAATGTGATGCTGAAGAGTGACACGGAACGAGGAGCGAGGGGGAGGAAAGTCGGGGAGAGGGAGAAATTGACGTGAGGGGTGAAAGTAGGAGTTGAAGGAGGAACTTGTTGAAATCTGAGATCAGCAGACTCTTCCAGGCAGCGTCAACTCACTGACAGAACATCAATGATAACCCTTATCAAGGTCACTGCACACACCAACGGCTGCAGGAGGCCAGCAGGGAGGAGCGGACGTTCAGCGTCAGTCAGATAGCAGCCAAACAGAAAGAGGCAGAGGAAATATCTGACCATAGACCAAAAAAAATATGAGAAAAAGACCCAGAAGGATCGTAAAAAAAAAAAAAAAAATTCACTACAGCAGAAAACAGCATTTTTAGTCAGTGCCTAAGGTCTCCTCTTCTTCTTCTTTTAAACAAATGACAAAATGGTAAATAATAGTTTCACAAACAAAACAAAACAACTATATATATATATATATATATACATATATATATATACATACATACATACAGTACATTAGGAGTTGCACGACTTTTACACCCATTTTTAAAGTCATGTCGACATCAACTGGCCACTGATGACATCTTTGCTAAGTTTCAGCCATTAAGAAAAACCCGCAGGAGCAGGGGATACTCTCCAACAATCTGTGTTCACCGTATGAGGCTAAAGTTTAGCTGCAATAATGTCTCACATACAGAACTGGAAAAGTGGGACTTGAAAGTAGAGAGGGAAGGATTCCCTGAGGAATCAGAAGAAATAAAAACAAACAAAGACAGACGAGGTGAATATTAATGACAACAATACGACCTTTTCTTCATTAACTTCGCTCGGTCTATTTGAATGTGGGACCTCGGGCACAGAGAGATGTTAATGATCTTCAACATCAGTTGTAATGAAGTGAACACGACCTGATGAGCCGCTGCCATGGGAACCAAAACAACACTTTGAGTTTATAAGACTTTTTGTAGCTTTTTATAGTCAGTAACTTACAACCACTTGTAATAACAATATGAATGGATCAATAATGCTATCATTTCATAAAGGGGTGTAAAGCAAGTGTTTAGTGCTGATTGTTAATCAAAACCTATTCCTTTCTTTGAATCATTTTCCCCCATATTTACAAATGCATATCTGCGCCTGGTTCCTATGGATTCAATTATTTTAGTAAAAATATTGACCAGCGTCCAAAACACACTGACATGCAGTTTTCTAAACATATCCAGTGTATTTTGGGACAGTCCAAGCCTGACTCTGCAACAGTCTGGGCTGCTGGTGGGGTGATAAAGTGCAGGACTGATGCAAATATGTAACAGTAAGGGCTGAAACACTCCACTCACTGTTTCCTGTTCACATCAAACACTGTCACAGATGACATGACTTCTCTGGAACCTCACTGATGGAAACAAAAGGAAGTGAATAACTTTACTGATTTACTGAACGGACCTGGAGTCCACGCTCTGTCCGGCACCTGCAGCTGTTCTTCAGTTAAGACCAAAACAACACATTCCCACTAAATGACACTTTCATACTTTTTTATTATTTTTTTTTTGAATGACACTTTCATACTTTTTTATTATTAATTTTTTTTTTGTTTTTTGTTAGCAAAGCCTGCAAAATGCATTTTGCATTTTAATAATAATAATAAAAATTGTAAAGGGTTCAATACAGACATTCAAGTATTTCAGGTTTATTCACCTGTTTCATCTGTAATTGTTATTGTGTCCTGAACAAGGTGAGTAGTCTGTTTCCTGTTTAAGAGATTCCGGTATATTCAATTTTTTTCATGCAGGTGTGAAACTCATTGTTATCAACTAACAGACTAGTAGTGGAGTAAATATTTGCAGTGATGCTAAACAAGCTGACAACTTTGAACTTTTGAATTATGTCATTTCCTAAAAGTTGTCATAGTCACAGGTCAGGTTTCCATGGATGAAATACCCTGCTGATGTCGGGAGTTTAATTAAAAAGAAAAGAAAGAAAGCAGTATGAACAAAAAAACACACTGTTTTCAACCTTTGCTCAGGTGAAGGTGATGCAGTGAGAAAACAAAAATCTTCAAACCCTGCAGGCAGTGAAATCTCGTGTGAGTGTGCTGCATGAAAAGGCAGCAGAAAAGAAGGAGAACAAGAATCAAAGCAAACAGACTGTCACTGTCACAGACTGTAATTGTCAGGAGAAGAGCATCCCTAAGTTTTTAAGTAAACACTCTGGAACATGTGTGCCGTCGTCTTCCTTCTCTGAGGGGACAACTGTGTGTTGACAGTTTCAGGGAGGGACAGCACGCAAATCCTCTTTACACTACCATCATTTGAATATCAATGTCGCTCTTTATCTTCAGCAACTCATAAATCGAGATCCAGTCACATGTAAGATGTGTACAATTCACCAAACATCTAATGATGAACAGACATACAACCGTAAAATGTCCCTCAGCTCTTTATTCTGGTCTCATTGCACATCTGGCAGTCTTCATTTACCACTGACACACAAAAGCTGTCTAGAGATGGTGAGGACTTCTGTGAAAACCAACATGGCTGCCTCTCGGGTCGGGTACACGTTATTCTTAATTGCTGACAAAATAAATGTCCAATATATATAAAAAGAGTTTTCAGAGAATCGGACAGAGACTGTTTGACAGCTGGGAGGCTTTAATGCAAGTGAGTAACTGTAACAGAAACAGTTTGCCTACAACTTTATAGTCAGATAAACAGTGACCTCATGTGGTCAGAACATGGTTAGCAAAGGTTTTTACTAACGTGCAATTTAAAAGGCTTTTACTCTTCAGAGTCACTCCACCACTGCTAACATCATTTCCTTAATAATAATAGTAATGATAACAACAACAACAACAACAACAACAACAACAACAACAACAATAATAATAATAATAATAATATAGTTAATATTATATATTTTTTTATAAATAGTTTTTTGCAAAAATAATCCGGCTGGGCAAGGAGGATAAAATATTCCCTTAAATAAAATCTTAAATCGTCGACAAGAGACGATGAATCAGTGATGTCAGTACTGGAGCACAAGCAACGTCGCAGTCGTAAAAAAAAGAAAGCCCGAAGAAGAAAGAGGATGTGACGTAATAGGGAAAAGGAAAGATGGCGGACAGCAACAATAAGCTGGACTTCACTTTGATAGAACTCAACGCTGCAAACTGTAAATCAGAAGAGGATAACCTCCGTGGATCCTCGGCCACGGTGGAGCTGCGGGATAACCGGCTGGTGTGCGTGGAGTATCCCGCAGTGGTGAAGAGCGCCACCAACATGCTGGCGACTCTGGGAGGAGAGCACACGGTGTCAAAGGTGAGAGAATAACAATACTCTAACTTGTAGAGTTGAATTAAACACAGAAAGTCAATTTGCACTCTTTTTTAGGTCAACCTTCATTTATCGGTAGATACGTGTCCTTCTGCTAATGTTGGTGTCAGAGGTATTTGTGGGCAGGACTAGAATACATATTACAGATGTAGTAGTTGACTAAAGACTATGTGTTGTACAGGGCATTTTGAAGTTAGCGCAGTAGCATTCTAAGAGTCTGTGTTTTTTATTAAAGTGAATACATTTACTGTAGCAGTGGAAAATGCTCTGCCGAATCCACAGACGTACGCTAACCCCAACCGCCGTATCGAGCTGCGTTTCCGGCCTCAGGATCCCTTCTGTCACCCTCTGTGTGGCAATCGCTTCCCCTCAGCAAACCTCCTCCTCAGAGTGCGACGCAGAGTGGGGAAAAAGGATCCGAAAGATGTGGAGATCCACATGGATCTGCTTGGAGTCATCACCACAACTTATAAATTCCAAGGTCGTAGACAGAGTCTGGGTGTGAACCAAAGCGCATATTTCAATTTCAGGGTTTTCAGATGGTTTAATCTTTTCCCTGTGCCTGTTTGTTGTAGGGATGGCTGACTTCCAGTGCCTGGCTGTGCACACAGCAGCAGGAAAAGACACCTCTCTGTATAACAAGATCATCCTCCACAAATCTGAGAACCAAGCCTTCTTTGAGCAGCCGATGCCTTACTTCCTGCCTCCGGCCATCTTTTCACGCCTTGACACGCCGGTGGATTACTGCTACCGACCCGACTCCTCCTGCAAGTCAGTCACAACAATGTCACACACGTGTTGTAAATTGCTTAATTGAAATTTGACCTCACTTTTCTTTTTAGTCATAAAAAAACACAATGTACAATGCAATTTTTGCAACTCCTACTGTTGAACTAAACACTTGATTTGTTAGTCTGGTCACTACACCTGACCTAACTGAGAAAAAGTCATTTGGATTCTGTGTTCTTTTCAAAGCCTCTTCCCCAAAAACAACAACAGCAACTTCATCAGTCTGAATCGCATACGTCGGCCCAACAACGCCATCTTTGTCAGTTTCTCTGACCCCACTGTTCCATCCACATGTCTGGAAGCAGCCAAAGTCAACTGGACCAAGGCCTGCGTGAAGGACTTTGATAAAGTGGCTGAGGAGCGAATAAAAGAGGTTTTTTTTTTTTTTTTCATCTTTTAATGGTCACATGTTTGACAGGAAGCCAGAGAACATCACGTGTGTCACAATGTCTGCAATCAGGTCTAAAAATTGTCTCCATATGTAAAAGAAAAATCAGTGTCTACCGTTTTTATCAGTTTCACCTCAGACGTGTCTCCACCTGCTCCACCATCAGTGATGTAACTAATGCTGTTACAGAGCCTGACACACAAGTAACAGTTGATCTCTTTTATCCAATGTTCAGATGTTCGAGAGTCGACTCATCTGGTCCAGGAACGCAGTCAGGGCCAACATCAACCTCCACCCAGAGAAACTGAAGCTGCTGCTGCCGGTTTACGCCTATTACATGGTGAGCTGGGGGAGACACACTGCCTGTCAACAACAACAACAACGTTGAAAAGTCTCTCACTGCAGCTTCTGGCCCTCTAATGTTGCCAGGTAACAGGGCCGTGGAGAAGCCTGTGGGTGAGGCTTGGCTACGACCCGCGAAAAGACAGAGAGGCCAAGAAGTACCAGATGCTGGACTTCAGGATCCGGTGCAGCACCAAATATGGTAAGGGACAAAAGTGCAGCAGTAAAAGGTCTAAAACAGGAGAAATGATTAAAATGTCTGTTTATCCAAAGTAGAAAATGTTGTTGAAGTTTGTAGAAGTAAAATATTCTATTTTCTGGAATATAAGTGGTAGTTTGACTGCTTTCATCTATGGCCCCAAGAGGGCACCGTTTATCCTCGTGGCAACTCATTGTTGCTGCTAAAAAAACTTTCACAACGAACACAAATAAAATGTGATCAAAGATCACGAGCCAAACTGCTGAAATTAAACTGCACAGATGTTGGAGGTGAAAACTGTGATGGAGCAGCAGCAAAGAAACTAATGGTACGAATTGGAACTGGTGCTGGTGGAGAGTCTGACAACAGCCCAGCAGAAGAAAGGGCCAGAGCTTTATCCCCCTCCAGAGTCAGTTTGATAGTGACAGCGAGGACAAATAGATTCATTGATGTGGAACAAGCACAGGAACATGTTGATCTTTGTTAGCCTGTGAAAGTTCTATATATTCATCTTCAGTCTTTAGGTGACTGTGTTCATGGATATTTTTGTCATCTGGTCCGACTGCTAACTGAGCCCTCTTTAAAAACAAAAATGTAGCCAAACATTTCTAACACCAACTAAAGAGAAGTTGAGTTTAATTTTTTTTTAATTTCCTGTCCTCTGTCTCCCTCTGCTGGTCGTCCTTGTCGTTGTCCAACTGCAGGTTATTCACCAGGTGACGTTCCTGTCAAAGCTAAGAGAAGCTCCCTGGACTACAGTCTGCCCATCACACTCAACAAGGCAGGTGAGAGGTCACCTGTTCAACTGCTTGTTGTAACTCTGAACGGACCACAGGTGTGAATGTGTGTGTGAATGGTTGTTGTGGCCCAGAGAGCTGTCCTGGGTGTGACTCCGCCCTCACCTGACGACTGCTGGGTTGGGATTTTGGTGGATTTTTAGATGTGGTACCCAGTGTGAAATACCATGGGTTCAGTTCTGATCATCAGTACCATGTCTTTGTCCAGGTCCTCATGCAGCCAGTCTGATGGATCTTCCAGGTAAGGAGGGTCCGAGTACCAGTCAAGATACAGCACCGGTGATCTACCAGGTGAAGGTCAGTAGGTACTCAGGTGTGAAGTGTAGTAATAATCTGGGACAGAGTTTAGGACCTGAACCAGAAACTGACACTGTCTCCACAGGAGTCGTCCTACGTCTTCAGAGAGGGTATGCTGCCTCCTCACAGGCAGATGTTTTACCAGCTCTGTGATCTGCATGTGGAAAGGTACAAAACTGTTCTGTGCCATGGAAGATGTTTTAACGTAATTGGTGATGTAAATTAAAGTTTGTGTGTCCAGTATTAAACAGGTGATTGATCAAAAAACTGAAGACGATATGGAGTGTAACGAACGTGACGGCTGGTGTGTCGTTGGCACCACAGACAAGCTGAGGGACATCATCTCAGAAATGATCATTAAGCTCGTCAAGGCCAAGAAACAAGGTACTGTCAAGTTCATCACTCAGAGTGCAACGTTTTATATGAAGAATTACATTCATGGGTCATTGTACATGGACTTTGGTCTGAGCTAAAATCACTGATTTTCTCTATAGACTTTGGTCTGTGGGAGGCAGAGGTCTAGTCATGTGATAAAGCAGAGAAAATATTGTTAATTATTGTTGACCTTCATTATTGTTTTGACATTTTAACAAAACCTGAATGTTACTTTTGTGTTTTCCCAGATTTGCCTGTCAATCCACGGAAAAGCACACGTCAACACAAAAGTGTGAAGTCAACAGTGTACAGTGATTATGATGTTGATGATGATGATGCTGAGGAGGAAAACGATGATGGGGACGACGAGGACTTTCAGCCGTCTGAGGGAAGTGAGAACGAGATGGAGACAGAAATTCTGGATTATATGTGACACTGATGAAGAGACTGAACAACTGTGATATTTGTTTTTGTATTACAATAATTATACTGAAAATATTAAAGATTTCTAGTTTGGTTAAGAGACTGTTGTCATAATTATTAATGAGATTAGATCAATATCAATGAACCAGAATTCGCTGAATGGTAATATGACTTTGTATCTAGTACAGGTGAGAAAAATAATCCAGTAATTACTGTGTATCTACAGTACTACAGTACTATGGTGGGAGACAGTTAGAGTTAGTGATGTAGAAGACTGTGGTTCCTGGTCTGGGCAAGAATGTGGTGTTTGGGGTGATCCCCAGGACTCTCCCTGCTCCCCCAGGACTCTCCCTGCTCCCCCAGGACTCTCCCTGCTCTCCCAGGACTCTCCCTGCTCCCCCAGGACTCTCCCTGCTCCCCCAGGACTCTCCCTGCTCCCCCAGGACTCTCCCTGCTCTCCCAGGACTCTCCCTGCTCTCCCAGGACTCTCCCTGCTCTCCCAGGACTCTCCCTGCTCCTCCAGAACTCCTCCTTTTCCTGGCAGTAATTTATCTCTGCGGATCAATGGTACTGAAAACAGTACTAAAATTCCATCTTTGATTAAAGTACCACTGGGACAGTTCAGTGTCCTGTCACTGTAGTCACGTCTCAGCAACAAAAAGCCAGCACTGTTTCTAGGAAGAGAGGAACAAATCATTAACCCTAACCCAAACTGACTGCTTCTGTGTTTGAGTCTGCTACAGGAACTTTTACTGCACTCGGCTTTCTAACACCATAGAACCTTTGACCAAACCAGTGGATCTGTCACTGTTTTTGTTTTTTGTTTTTGTGCATTTGTTCAGTCTTTGTTTTTTGTATCCATTTATATGTGGATCGTTTTTTTCTAGGAAAAACTTCAAAGTAGTGGAGAAAAAAAATTGTGTGTATAGACTGAAGGAGAGTGAAAATGCACCGCCTGTTGCGCTTCACCTTTTCTGACTCCACAGCAGTGAGACTTCTGTCCCGGTGAACAGCTGTGTCAACTTCAGCTGCTTCCTGATAGAAATACTCAAAAAAAAGGAGAAGAAAATTGTGAAATCACATTTTACACCTGGTCGTTCAACCTGGTGCAGAAAGAACTTCATCAAAGGCTGTGGAGTGGCTGTTGTTGTTGTTGTTGTTGTTGTTGTTGTTGTTGTTGTGATATCACATGTCAATGGAGAGGAGTCTCAGTTTTAATATCAAAGTCATGTGACCTTTCTGCCTGGTTCTTCTTGGGGCTGGTGACTCCTAACTCTTTGCTGACTTTGGGCCATGTCCCTACCATCAATTATTTTTTGTCTAACTTAACTAATCTGGTTGCATTTTATGAAAATCCTTCACACAAATCTCAGCTGCTTTTAGCTTGTTTTTCCTTGCAGGGTTGGTGCTTCACTTTTAGCTGGACATGTGCTATAATGTATGGTGTTCAAGAACAGCCCAAGCTTCTGTCTTCCAGCCTGGGCTCCAACCATTAGATCTGTCTCAGGATGGTTTTATAGCATTGTCTGGAGCCTCTTTGAGTCAACCCCCATATGTTTCTGAAAGTAACATCTGTATTAAACGCCCTGACTTCAGTTGACCTTCATGGAAAATCTGGAGCACCTGTTGGAGGTTTGGCTTGGTGCAGTGATGTGATTGGTGGAGAATAAGTGAGATGTTGATTTATGTAACAGTGGAAAGAGCAGGTACACACCCTCTGTGCCGCCTGGTCACATGACCAGGTGCTTTATAAGACTCTGGACCACCATCCGCCTTGTTGCAACACTTTGGTCACAATGATGATGATGTTGGGGAGTCTGGTGGCGATAGCCGTCTTTCTGGAGACAGTTTCAGGGTCATCTGTGAGTTAACCCCCAAATGTCTTTCATTTCTCCACCAACAGAGAAGCTGAATATGAAGCAAACCTGACACCTGTTTGTTGATGTCTGCAGCTCGGGGTGGTCTACACCGAGGGAGGGATGGTCCAGGGTGAGAACATTCGTCTGGGTTACCGCCATTACATGGACATCTTCAGAGGGATTCCTTTCGCTGACCTCCCTGGAAGGTTTGAGAAACCAAAGCGTCACCCTGGCTGGGACGGTGGGTTCAGTCAAACTGTCGAATAAATAAATAAAGAGTAGAACAGATAACAGAACGAGAACTTCTCCAACAAACTTGAATCTTCTTCTCTTCTTCTTCTCACCAGGAATCATGAAGACCACAGAGTACAGGAACAGATGTCTTCAGGTGAACCTTTTAATGAGTGACACGAGAGGCAGTGAGGACTGCCTGTACCTGAACATCTGGGTTCCTCATTTACGCACAGGTACCAATGTCTCAGACTTCAAAAATATTACCTTTCAGAAATGTTTTATAAAAACTTGTTTTATAAAAATCTTAACCCATCAGGGTTCTGAGATGATCTCCACCAGGTTTCAGGTTCTGACCTGTTCATCAGTAACAGGTCAGGACCAGGCTGTTTCCAGTTTCCATCAGTTTTCAGTACAACATGCCATAGTTGTGGACGGAAATATATTTGCACAATTCTTGTACTTACTGCAGCATCGATATATATATATATATAAAAATCAGCTGCTGTGGCGTGGCCCGTCTTTGTACAGATGATATGATGCCCTTTTTTTTTTACCATACCTTTAGTTAACCTCTGAGGGGAGCCCTATACACAGCACTTACATTATAAGAAGAAGTCTGACTGAGATAACATACTGACAGCTCCTAACCAATCAGAAAGCTGGGTGCTGCAAGCGCCGCCCCCACAGTTCCTGTACTTACTGTATCCTATCTTGTCAGTTTTTTGTTTTTTTGTTTTTTAAGACTAAGGACAGAAATGCATAGTTTGTGGAACTTTATGTTGTTCCTGGTACTTCTTGTACTCCCTGGTACCTGGAGACATGTTCTAAAAAGCTGTAGAACATTTTTGTGAGTCAAGAAGCATACATTTGACATTGTTACCTCTAGATTTTGTTATACTGCCCCCTGTGGAATAAAACATGGTTAATGGGCCCTGAGTCAGAGGTGTCTGTATATTTACCTTCAATAATTGACGGACCAGTGACTGATTTTCCCCCTGGTTCTCCAGTGTCCACAGACCTGCCCGTCATGGTCTGGATCTACGGAGGAGGCTTCCTGGCCGGAGGTTCCATGGGAGCCAACTTCCTGGACAACTATCTGTACAGTGGTCGGGAAATTGCAGAAAGAGGGAACGTCATTGTAGTGACGCTGGGATATCGAGTGG
>NC_024320.1:5346877-5389534 GCF_000523025.1 Cynoglossus semilaevis
CTGGTAAAATCCCATCCACGTGAACTAACTGGAGACTGGAGGGTGTTGACTTTAACTGTTGACATGATTGTGTAGGAAACTTCGGTCTGTGGGACCAGCAGGCTGCCATCGCCTGGGTCCACAGGAACATCCGCTCCTTTGGAGGAAACCCTGACAACATCACCATTTTTGGAGAGTCTGCAGGTGGCGCTAGTGTTAACTTTCAGGTCAGGAGTGTTTCTGTGAATTAAAGTAGAAGTTCAGACTAGATGTGAATGCAGGCTCAAGGAAATAAAATTCTTCTCCATGAGCTACAGCTTAGTCAATAGACAGCCAAAGTTAACTATTGACCATTTTTCTGACCCAGTCTTTGACACCTCTGTGTTTCTGTCTGTTTATCCGGCTCTGCAGACACTGACTCCTCACAACAAAGGTTTGTTCAAGAGAGCCATCTCTCAGAGCGGTGTGGCCCTGTGTCCATGGGCCATCAACGAGAACCCCCGGAAATTTGCTGAGGAGGTACGACTCGGACTATTCTCCAGGTTGTTACTTCTATGAGTGTTTGTTGTTCCCTGTGGGTGAAGAATTGTCACCAAATGTTATTAAAAGAAATCTGCAGAGTACAAATGTCTCTGACTTCACAGCTGTCTGTCTGACATCATGAAGAGACATTGAACTTTCTCTCGGCATAAAGTTTGAGTTCTTGCTTGTTAACGGCAAACACCAGTCTTGAAGTGAATGCATCCAAAGGCTGTAAAGTTTGAACCTGTGGCCCTGACATTTCATTTGACTTTGGAGTCAAGGTTCAAAGAATGTCTTAAACACTGTTGAATATTTCTCTGCTCTCCCTTCAGGTGGCTCTGAAGGTCAAGTGTCCCACTGATGAGAGGATGGCAGCCTGTTTGAAGATGACCGACCCTGCTCAGCTGACCTTGGCCGGCTCTCTAAGTCTGTCCAGCTCACCTGATAGTAAGTCACCAACACACACAGGAGCCGGGTTCATTTTAGTTAAAAGATCGATAATAATAATAATAACAAAAGAGGAAAATAGAATCTTTAGTCTCTTCTGTGTCACAGAAGTCCACAGAGAAAATCAATGATTTTTCACTAGTGATATAAAGAAGTTATGGACCTCAGGTGATTGGCACAGAACTGAAGGACTCTTCTTTTTCTGCATCATTTCCCATCATCCTCCTGTCAGGCCCTCTGGTGGAGAATCTGCTTCTCTCTCCGGTGGTTGATGGTGACTTCCTGCCCTCCGAGCCTCACAACCTGTTCCACAACGCTGCTGACATCGACTACATCATCGGAGTCAACGACATGGACGGACACATCTTCACAGCCATGGACATTCCTTCAATCAACTCCCAGCTGGTGGACACACCCATGTGAGTGTTTGTCCTTCGATCCCGATTTAACTGTTAGCTGCATCTGGAAATCACTTGGACCTGATTTTCTGTTGTCATGTTTGGAATAATCTGGAGCTACATTTTGACTAACAGTTAGCTAATTTTCCTGTTGCCCCGCTGTAGCTGTTCTTGATATTTTTCTTTCAAACCAAACATTGCTTACTTTGTTGTATTTTGGAGCCTGACTATACAATAAAACTAAACTGGGATATTTTGAAAACAACGAAAAAAACTTAATTCCATCCAGTACAACAAAATACCTGGTTTAAAATTCGAGACTCTAATCCAGAATTTAAGGTTCAAATCTCCACTGCTTCTTTTCAGTGAGGACATGAAGACACTTCTGACATCATACACCAAAGACAAAGGCAAAGCTGGCCTGGACCACGCCTACGCCACATACACCTCCAGCTGGGGGTCCAACCCCAGCCGGGAGACCGTCAAGAAAACTATTGTTGCCATTGGAACGGACTACATCTTCCTGGTTCCTGCTCAGGCCGCACTTTATCTTCACGCTTCCAACGCCCAGTAAACACCAAACCATGCTTTTATGTTGTAGATTAGATTAGATTTGACTTCATTCATTGCGTAATTGTTGTATTGCAGCAGCAAAGGGAGAGAGGTGCAAAAAACAGAGAATTGTGCAGAGCTATTGCAACAAGTGACCACAAGGGCGGCGTCAACTTTACTTTTCATTATTATTTTTGTTGTTAAACTGTTGATTTGCCTTTGATGGTTCATAGTTCTGGGTCAGTTAATTTTCCACCTCCCTCCCTCACCACTACACCAAAGTCTGTAGAGAAAATTGGTGATTTTATCCCAGGGAGTCACAGCACCTGTTAAAACTCTGCTGCCTCATCGTTAAATTTAAATATGTTATTTTGTGATTACAGTTTTTAAAAAAATCATTTATGGCCAGGTTTGCCAGAGTGACTGACCACAGGAGGCAGCAGAGTTCCCCTCTCTGTTCTAGTCCCCAGTGTTTGTTTATTCTCATCCCAACTTTTATTTTCCTTTCTTTCTGCCTCAACAGAACAGGAAAAACGTATTCCTACGTCTTTTCTGAGCCAAACCGAATGGGCGGTATCGCCAAACCCTACCCCAGCTGGATGGGAGCAGACCACGCCGACGACTTGCAGTATGTGTTTGGAAAACCATTCACCACTCCGCTGGGATACTGGCCGCGTCACCGTGACCTCTCTGGATACATGATCGCCTACTGGACTAACTTTGCCAAAACTGGGTAACAGAAAAATCCATAAAGAGAAAAAAGGAATAGAAAACATTGAAAAGAAAAATCTTTCGTTAGTTTTTACATTTACAGAATACATTTGTATTATATATTTCCTGAGAACAAGTGTGTGATATTGAGTATATCAAAATCAAAATCTTAGCTTTTTTTGAAATATTTTTTGTTACTGCCTGGTAACTAGGTCATAACTATCAGTTTTTTGGGCTAAGCGTTAGCTGTTTTTTTGTCTCTCTCACCTCTTCAAAATTCTAGTGATCATGACGTTCAATTTTCAACCTTATTCACAACTTTTCAGTCCTCTTCAAAATTCTAGTGATCATGACGTCTATTTTTGTTCAATTTTCAACCTTCACAACTTTTCAGTTTATGCATTTTCTACCCGTGGCTTACCATTCAGTACAGTGAATATATTTCTACTGAACTCTTATTATTTATTGTGCTTTAAAAGTTCTCCAGGTTCTGTAACATTTTTTTCCTGCTCCACAGAGACCCTAACAAAGGAGACATGTCTGTCCCCGTCACCTGGCCAAGATTCACCAGCGCCGGACACCAGTTTGTGGACATTCACGCTAAAATGGACAATGGCTCAGTGGGACAGAAGATGAGACTGCGTTACGTTCATTTCTGGTCCAGCATTCTGCCCAGTCTGAGTCCAGAGTCAAGATGAATAAACTGATCAGATCAAAGCAGCTGCTGTGGGCTTTTATTTCACTCGCTTTTTTTCTTTTGTTTAATAAATAATAAATATAAATTCACTAGACTTTAAACTTAATTCATAACAACAGCCAAATAGTCATGTTGTAGTATTATTACTGTATTATTTACACAAAAATGTAGTGCAGATATTTATTTTTTGGGGTGATTTCATGTTTCTCAAAATGGGTCAGTATATATTTTTAATTCTTTTTCACTGAATTTATCCACTGAAGAAATACTGTTACGAGACTCAAACTCTTGTCACTTTTTGTCTTAAACACTATGTTTCTGTAGATATTTACAGTAGAGTTTAAAACATTTAACATTTTAATCTCCATAATTTGATACCAAAACAGCAGAGCACTTTTTTCAGTCTTATCTGAGGTGTGTGTTGTTTTTCTCTCGTGTGTGTGAACAACTCCATCTGGGGTTTCAAACCAGCAACACCTTTTTTTTTCATCTTGTATTTACAGCTGACAATATCAGAGAGAGAGAAGTGTTTTTGTCATTCAACAGGAACATTTAATAAATACAAATAAGTAATTCATCAGAAATCTAAATACAACAAACTTTATTATTTTATTAAATTTTATGATTCGATTTTTTTCACAGTGTGATGTGAATGATGTGAATTTAATGTTCAAAAAGCAAATAATATAAATAAAATAAAACTTTATATCTTTTTTTACATTAAATAAAGTAAGTTCTATTATCTTTTTTTACATTAAATAAAGTAAGAAAAAAATAAAATATTTTTTTCTATTTTTTTACAATAAAGAAAAATATAGTTCTAATCTTTATATTTTTAAAATGTTAATGCTATAATGGAAGTAAACTGAATAATACAGTGAATATAATCATATAACATATCAAGTTTCAAAAGGCATATATACTGTATATAACAAAGTAAAAATCCTGTGACCTGTTCAACGTTTGTACATGTGTATCAGTGAGTGTGTGTGTGAGTGTGTGTGTGCGCGCGTCAAAGCCTGTTTCACAGCCTGTGTTTTCTCACAGGTCAGTCAGCAGTCACAGGTGTGGAAGGCTGTGAATCAACACTAAACAGGTTTTTGAAACCTTAAATTCTCACACACACCTGACGGTCTCTCTGTTCTCACATTCTGTGTCTGTTCCAGTTCCTGCTGCCATGTGGACCAGGATGGAGACGGTGCTGAAGACGGTTCTGACTCTCGTCTCCTGTCTGGGAACAGTTTCTGCAGCTTCTGTGAGTTCGAACACAGTTTGTAACATTTCACTGAGCAGAAAAACAACAAAAACAAAAAATGAACTTTAATTTTTTTATTCTTTCCGTCCACAGCTGGGTGTGGTTCAGACTGAGGGGGGCAGTGTTCAGGGACAGATTGTCCCTCTTGGAATTTTCCGCTCTGTGGATGTTTTTAAAGGAATTCCTTTTGCTGCCAAACCTGGAATTTTTGAGAAACCAAAAGCTCATCCTGGCTGGAGCGGTGGGTGAAGATGTACATTACATGATGACGATGATGATGATGATGATGACGATGATGATGATATTCCAGGTGTATTTTAGGATGTTAAGTAATATTTTAAGTGATTTGCAAAAGTGTTTATAATCCTAAATGCCTTTGCCTTACAACAAGAAGGTCAGTGGTTTGATTCCTAGTTTTAACTGCTTTCTATATAGTGTTCACAGTCCAGAAAAAAAAGCAGATTGGGGATTAGGTTCTTGGTTCACACTGACCACAGGTGTAACCTAGATATTGTTCTGATCTGCAGGAACCCTGAAGGCCACTAAGTTTGCTAAGCGATGTCTCCAGATGACTTTACTCCAAACCTCAACCATCGGCAGTGAAGACTGCCTCTACCTCAACATCTGGGTTCCTCACGGCCGACAAGGTGCTGTTTGAATCTTCACGGTGTCACAATGACGGTATTGTTTTAATGTTAGGACAGACGTCCATTAAGATAGAGCCTTAGTCATCCATGTCTCTCCTGCAGTGTCCTCCAACCTCCCAGTGATGGTCTGGTTCTATGGCGGAGCCTTCATGGTGGGTGGATCCATGGGACCAAACTTCCTCAACAATTACCTGTACAGTGGTCAGGAGATCGCAGGCAGGGCTGGTGTCATTGTGGTGTCAGTGGGATACAGAGTGGGAACGCTAGGATTCCTCAGTACAGGAGATTCCAGGTTACCTGGTACGTGGGGGGGGGGGGGGGGGGGGGGGACTGTCCAGGGTGTTTAAGAATGTTTCATTGGTTATAGATCGCATTGACACAGCAGTTGCTAGTCAACTACTGCCTAGCTTTGGTCTCAGTGATACAAACTGACCACAGGTGGCAGCAGTGGACCAGCAGCACCTGTATCCCTGTGAGCTAAAAGAGTGGCAGTAGTTTAGTAGGTAGTACAGTTGCTCAATACAGTATCAATACTCACCACATGATCTGTGATCACATGATCTATGATCACATGATCTGTTTTGTATTTTTACATTTTTTAAGACTTCTATAAAACTGAGAAATGACCTGTCTTGCAGGAAACTACGGTCTGTGGGACCAACACTCTGCCATTGGCTGGGTCCACAGGAACATTCGTGCTTTTGGAGGAGACCCAGAGAACATCGCTATCTTTGGAGAATCTGCAGGTGGCGCCAGCGTTAACCACCAGGTATCAGTACAACACAGAGAGAACGTTTCTGTAAAGGGTTTGTTTTGATCATGTGGTCGTGTGTTTGTCAACAGATGTTGTCTCCTCACAACAAAGGGCTGCTGAAGAGAGCCATCTCTCAGAGTGGGGTCGCCCTCTGCTCCTGGGCTCTGAACAGGAACCCTCTCAAGGTGGCGGAGCAGGTTGGTCCTCATCTGGTTTTTATTGTAATGGTCCAACAGAGCAGGCAGGACATCAAACCTGAAACTGTTGAGATCTGCGCTTGTCTGTAGGTGGCAGTAAAGGTGGGCTGTCCCACTGATGACCAGATGGTGACCTGTTTAAAATCCACTGATGCCCAGACTCTGTCTATGGCTACTAAGATTCATCAGGGAACTCCAGACCGTGAGTCCTCCACCACCTCCACCACAGCTGAAGAAGTCAGGTCAAAACCATAGAGTTAAACTGTGTTTAGGTATAAGCCTGACTTAAGTCAGTCTGGGTGTGTAGGCAGGAGGGAATGATCACTGACCCCTGACCCAGACCAGAGGTCAGCGACCTTCAAAATCACATACAATTCATCAAGAGCTGCACAAACACATTTAAACTATTTCATGAATGCAATAGTAAAGTGAAGGACGTTTCAATGAAGGTCCGATGCTAAAAGATTGAAGCGCCCCTGTTGTTAACCTCTGGCCCAGATGACATGACATGGTGACATCAGAATTATAATCCCAGATTTGAACAGTTTTACACGGTTGTGAAATCTGTAATCTTGCAGGTTGGTGTACATTTTCACTTCAACATTGTTGCTTTTGTTTTTCGCCTCAGATCCTGCTGTTATGAACCTTCTCCTCTCTCCTGTGGTCGACGGTGACTTTCTCCCTGATCAGCCTGAAAACTTGTTCCATAACGCTGCAGACATCGACTACATCGCAGGTGTCAACAGCATGGACGGTCATCTGTTCACCTCCATGGACATCCCTTCTCTGGGGAAGAAGAATCAGTCAACTCCTGTGTGAGGAGCGTTTGTTTATCAAAATTAAAAACTGAATTTGTAAATGTGTGATACAAACATGGAGCTGCACACATGTTTCCTGCTCAGGAAAGATGTCCGCCGACTCCTTGCTGCTTACACCAAGGACAAGGGTCAGGCTGGTCTGGACCTGGCCTTCGCTCAGTACACGTCAGGCTGGGCTCCAGACTCCACACCCAGTCAGGAGGAGATCAAAAGAACAGCTGTGGACATCGGAACCGATTACATCTTCCTGGTTTCAATTCAGACCGCCATCAAGCTGCACGCTGCTAATGCCAGGTGGTGCTAACACGAAGACTGTGTATCTATCTATCTATCTATCTATCTATCTATCTATCTATCTTTCTATCTATCTATCTATCTATCTATCTATCTATCTATCTATCTATCTATCTATCTATCTATCTATCTATCTCCATCCATCCATCTATCAAAAAATTGAATTTCTTTAGATAATGTAAAAACTCTTAGTGTCATGTTGTGTTCCAGATCAGGGAGAACCTACTCGTACCTGCTGTCTGAGCCCAGTCTCATGGCAGGACCAGGGAAGCCCTACCACGACTGGGTGGGTTCTGACCATGCTGATGATCTGCAGTTTGTCTTTGGGAAACCCTTCACTACACCCAAGGCTTATGGAGACCAGCACAGAAGGCTGTCTGGATACATGATGGCCTACTGGACCAACTTTGCTACAACAGGGTAAAATAAGTCTGTTGATGAAAATAAAAACTTGCTGAGGGTCACACACAGGGGCTATAACTAATACAATAAAAGATAATAGTCAGTCAAAACCATAGCTAAACATTATTTCAGAATTTATTAAAAATTAAAGGGACTACTGATTAACTCCAGATTAAGCTTTAGCAAGAAGACAAATATTAAAAGTTAGCAGAGATGAAGCAAAGACCAACCAAACAAGTAAGATGTCTGGAATGTTTAGGTTTTAACATTTAGAACTTGTTTTTGAACCCATTTCCACAGAGATCCAAACACAGGGAAGCTTGAGGTTCCTGTGACCTGGCCTGAATTTACTAGTACCAAACAGCAGTTCTTGGACATCAACAGTTCCATGACCCAGGACTCTGTGAGACAGGATATGAGGTCCCGGTATGTTCTGCTTTGGACCAGCACCCTGCCCAGTCTTCCATCCTATCACAACACTGCTGCTAATTGATAGTTTTATAGTGGACTTTGGTCTGTGAGCTAAAATCACTGATTTTCTCTATGGACTTTGGTCTGTGAGCTAAAATCACTGATTTTCTCTAAGTTGAGAGTGGTTTACAAACGTCAGTTTCTGCTACAACATTGAAATAAAGATATGAACTTTGAGTGACAGATTTTGAGTCGTTTGTTTCGTGGCTAAAACAATTATTTTTCTGATGCTGGCTGATTGACGAGCCATAAAATGAAAAATAACGACCTCTGACCAATCAGAGGATCGTGAGTTAATAAGTGGGCGTGTCCGTAACTTGGATTCAACACAAACACATGAGAATAGTCAGGAGTTGGATCAGTGTGTGGAGACTGATCAGTGAGCTGAGGTGTGATGTCGATGCTGACGCTGATGCTGACGCTGATGCTGATGATGGAGACAGAGACGGCGCTGACGCTGGATTCTGCTGCTACTGCTGTTGTGGTGACAGTGGCTGCAGCTTTGACTCTGCACTGGCTCTACAGGCTGCTCTTCTGCCCCCTGCTGCTGCTCAGGAGAATGCAGGATGTGGGTTACGTGGCCGCAGACCATCGATCCAGAGCCCAGGTGGCTAATGAGGTTCGGCGCCGCAGGAAGATCGGAGACCTGCCACCGGTGTATCCCAACGGCTGGTACCGAGTGCTGGATTCATCCAGGCTGGAGAGAGGAGAAGTTCAGAACGTCACTGCGCTGGGTGAGAAAAGGATGAAGAAGATGACCAATTAGGCACATTAGACATCAGATATAAACTTCTGAAATGTCTCTCTCTCTCTCTCTCTCTCCATTACTGTGCGTTTTCACGCGTTGCCATGCAGTGAGCCGAAGTTTGTTTTACAAATGTAACTGAAGCTTTACCTCATCAAACACTTTGGTCTTTTGTCTCTTTTGTGTGTGTTTGCTCTGCTGCTTAGTGACCCGTTGATGTTGTATGAAGAAGTTGCCGGTTCACTTCCTGATTCATTGTTTATTCCATTCTTTCCCTTGTTCATTTAAAGGTGGACAAAGACAAAGATGCCAACACACTGATTGTTGCTGCACAGCACTGAGTGTTTGTCAGCAGTTAAGTCTTCCTGTGCACACGCGTGTGCTCCCATACTACGTGCACATGTATGTTCAGTTTTTGACAGACTCTCCTCACTGTCCTGTTCTGATCTGGGACTAAGTTAAAGGCTGTGAAGACAGTCAGGTACAGCAGAGACAAACTGATGAACTAGTGACATCATCACCGCGTCATGTGACTCTGACTAAATCTCACATCTCATACTGTTGCACAAAGTTCACTGCTGCTTCTCGCCGCTGTCGTGTCTCTGGCTGACCTTTGACACCAGCGTCTCCAAACAGAGGCCTGTCCTCAAAGACAAATGTTTGTTGTGTCAGTTACTAAGTCCTAGTAGTAATTCAGTCTTTTTTCCTCCAGGTGAGGAGTTGGCAGTGTTTCGTGGAGAGGATGGAAAAGCACACGTGTTGGACGCCTACTGCCCCCACCTGGGGGCCAACTTGGCTGTGGGTGGGAAGGTGGTGGGCAACTGCATCGAGTGCCCGTTTCATGGCTGGCAGTTTCGTGGACAAGACGGAAAGTGTGTGAGGATTCCCTACGCAGAGAAAGGTCATAAGGCAGTCGGCTTTGAAATGGTTCAAAACTGGAGGAAAAGGAGAGTCAATCTCTGCTCCTTTAGCTTCTTCACTCCAGTAGGAACCACCCCACCTAGAGGTGGATGTGTGGAACAGCTAATTCTGAGGATTTTGCAGTGAAATGGATTGATGAACCTTCACCCTAGAGGAATGGTGAACATTTCTTGTTTGTTTGGTTTTTTTTTAGTGCCCTATTTTGCCAAGGTTCGTTCGTGGCCCAGCTGTGAGGTCAACAACCAGGTCCTGGTGTGGTACCACTGTGATGGAGCCGAGCCTCAGTGGAGTGTCCCTGAGCAGACGGAGGTGACTACCAGGGAGTGGGTCTACAGAGGGAGGACTGAACACTTGATCAATGCTCACATACAGGTGAGGGGAGGGGCTCTGTCCACATGTCTGTCCATCCTTCTGTCTGTCCTGTCCTTCTTGATGTTCTCGTTTGGATCTCACCAATTTTAAACTCCTGGATGAATTACTTTAAGAACATCATTAGAACAGCCTCTTTAAATGAGTTATCCACAACCTTATCATGTCTCTTTGAAAACAACATAAAATGATCAATAACATTTTTTTGGTAAGTTAGTAAAGTTATATATATCTGTAATCTCCAGGTTCCAAAGTTATGTTTTTATTTTCAATTATTCTTATGTTTTGGTGCCAACTGAATTTTTAATGGACTTACTCAGTGTGAAACTTGGGCCTATTTATTTGAACGCAACCAGGAATTCGAGGTTTTATAGCTGTCTGCGGCCACTTAGTGGAAATTTAATTAATTTAATATCTTTAATTGTTCTGTTAGCACAGTGTTGGTCAGTTTCAACACTTTCATGGCATCATAAATGAAATGTACAGAGGGATGAGTTTTGTCGGTCAGTCACACACCCTCTGTTTCTGTCTAATCCTAATGTCTTTTCCTCTGCAGGAAATTCCTGAAAACATCGGAGACTTTGCTCACCTTAACTTCCTGCACACTCCAGGAATCTTCAGTGGTGCAGACCTGCGATACACCGACAACAAAGTCGTCACATTTTTGCAACACAGCTGGAAAGTAAGACGGAGAAGTGAATCCTCATCAAGTCCATCATAAAAGACTGGATGTTTTCATTAAAAACCACGTCTGTTTTCACAGGGTGAATGGAAACCAGAGTCAGAGCCAAACAGTCACTGCTCTCAAATGTTTCTGACTCACTGCCTGACTGTGTTTGGGCTGCGCCTTCCTCTGCTGGACATTTATGTGGAGGTTCGACAGGTAGAGATGGAAGCAAAATCCCACCTTTTCCAACCCACCCCACCTCTACTGTGTTAGTTTGAAAATGTGTTGTTGTTTTTTTTTCCATTAAATGGGTAAAAGGTTACATATTTATGACTACGACTGTCTGTAATGTTTACTGCCACCCACTAGAGGGAGCCTCTGATACACATCAGTGAAGGCGGTGTTCTGAGCTCTTGCTGATTTTTGATTCTGACAGACAGTCTCATATATGATCACGTTCTTGTGTCTGTGTTCCAGGTTGGTCCTGGACTGGTGTCCATGATGTTCCACCACCGTTTCCTGGGCCGAGGTCTGATTCTCCAGAGTGTGACCCCAGTGGAGCCGTTGCTCCAGTGTGTTACCCACACCATCTATTACCAGTCCAACATCCCAGCTGTGGTCCCAAAATTCATCCTCAGAGCAGAGTGTGTTCAGGTGCATGGCATTCTTCAACTTAAAATATTTTTCTTTTTGCCTCAGAAATTATTTATGTTGAAAAATCTGGTTTATTATATTTGTTTGTTTTAAAGCTGCGGCCAGTGCTGACACACAGGAAGTGTATTTCCCTTCCTGGTTTATTATATTTGTTTGTTTTAAACAAATTGCGTTTTAAACACGTGCTGTAGGCGACATCAGGTTCACAGTCTCCTTAATGTCTTCGTCATATTAAACTCGTATGACATTATTAAGAAGCAGTTTTCCCTGGTTAGTTAGTCCAGTTCTACCAGGCGATAAGCTGGAAGAGAATGTACAAAAACAGTTCTATATCTGGAGGAGGAACTAAAAACAGTCCCATTCATCAAGTCCATCTTAACTAATGAGACTGTTTCTTTTTGGAAACACACCTTTAATGTTGCTTGGTAACAGAATCCACTGGAGGTAAAGGCCTTATTCAACCCCTGGGCCCTGAAGGCATCTCTGACAGGTTCCCCTGTTCTCTCTGTTGTTCTGTTTGTGTGAACAGTTTGAACGTGATGTCATGATTTGGAACAACAAGAAGTACATCTCCAAACCTCTGCTCACCAAAGAAGACTCCACCATCCTGAAGCACCGACGCTGGTTCAGTCAGTTCTACAGTGAAAACAGTCCCAGGCTGCAGTACCAGAACAACAACTTGGACTTCTGAGCTCCAGATCACAGGGAAGACATTTTTAAAAAAATACTAAAAGATTTATTTCTTTATGTATTTAAATTTAAGTGAATTGATTTTTAAAAAATATATTTTTATTGTTTATGTTGATTATGAATTAATAAATGCATTGATTTCAATTTAAAATGTAAATTTGGTTTTAAAATGATAATAAAGATCATCGAACTAAATATACATTCAATAATTTACTCATCTACAGAGGGGCGCATAATATATAAGGGTCAATAAGGTTAAAGGTCAGGTGTGTTCGTGATGTTTGAACATTCCTCATAGTAGTTTTCTCAGAACACTACTGCAGAGCTGCTGCCTCAGCTGTTCATGTGCTGCAGCTGCAGCCACTAAATCTGAGAGCAACATGTGCACGAAAGGTCAACAAATGTCAGGGAGAGCAGAAATAAAGGTCAGCAATCTCCCTGAACCAGCAGGTGGCTGTGCTCTGAATGAGATGGTGGAGTTAATATGGCAGCAGAAGAACTCTGTCCAGAATTCAAAAAAATAAAATCACCGATTTTCTCTAAGGACTTTGGTCTGTGTTGTGCTAACCAGGTTAGAAACACAACCCTGTAAATAAGGGTAACTGTATTAACATTTACTGGTTAAGTCAAGTCACTTCCTGTTTCCTGTTGTCAGAGATTTAGTCACTTCCTGTTTCCTGTTGTCAGAGTACATACAGTATATGGAAAATATAGACAATAGATATAAGACAGCTGACAGCCACTCTTTTAATGAATTACAGATTTATTTTAAAACTATATAATGTCAGTGATAATTGTCAACCACTGCTAACAGCTTTGTTTGTAGTTTTTTATGTTAGCTTGTGGCTAACGCGACAGTAGGTCTTGCCTACAACAGCTATAAATCAGCCGAGGTGATTCACTCATGTCTGGGATGGTGGTTGTTCCTGTGGTTAATAGTAATGTTCAACACTATGGTTCAAGTAGTTTCCTTCCTCCTCCTCCTCCTCCTCCCCCCTCTCCTCTGGTCTGTTCTCAGTCTTAAACAAGTCTTTTAGAAGAGGCTAATGTTTATTTAATCACACATAATGAGATTTGCTCATGCGTTTCTGGGCCACGGTGAGGTTTTCACTGCACTAAACATGTTCAACGAAGTAGAGCAGTTCAATGCTCCAGCTTCTTCAGGCTACTGCTGCCCCCACCTCGCCACCGCCCCCAAGAGGATTGTCCTGTAATTCACTGCAATATTAATATTATCATTTTCATCGAAGCTCTGTGATGATAGAATGAACAAACATTACTGCGTCGACTTTGAATGGACACTACAGCCTATGTGTGTGCGTGCATGCGCGCGTGTGTGGAGAATAGTAGTCCTGCCTCAATCTTTCCCAGCATCCTTCAGGACCAGGTGTTCCCTGTGCTCTGCTGTGAACAGCAGATAAATGTAGACTGGTGGTTTTTAGTGCACGTACAGATGGATGCTTGTTCTTCTGATGTGTTTCTCGTGTTGTGTCAAACCTTTGCATCAATTATGAATGTGTGTGTGTGTGTGTGTGTGTGTTCACCGATGATTCTTTCATGCTACTCTCTTGTCCTGATGTCAAACTGAAGCTATAATGCTGCAGAGAAAAATTGATGAAAACAGGGAATTTTACACAGCCTTAGCCTTCAGTTAGCTTTGTGTCCTGTGCGGGGGGGGGGGGGGGGTGGAGCTAAAGGTCTGATCAATACAGATCAATTTTTCATTTCACATGGCGAGTCAGACGATGACTGATTCTTGACCTGTATTTGGACTTAGGTCATTGACAGGGAGCAGAAGAGAAATATGTTCTTTTCTATCGTAGTAAATAGTACCAGAAACCAGGCACAGTACCATGAACTGAGCAGAGTGCTGGGAACTACTGTGACCTCACTGCAGGGACAATCACCTTAACAAGTAGAACAAGTACAAGAACTGTTTTCTGCAGTATTAGCTGGAGGAAGGACGTCACCTCTGAGGTGAAGGGGTCAGGGTCCAGAAAACACGGGCAGGCGGAACAAGAACAGTAGTGCCCCCAAGAGGCCGAAGGTTATCATCTTCCTCCTCTTCCTTCTTTACTTCATTTTTAAACACATTATTATTTCTCCTGACTCCTGGTGGATTACTAACATGAACATAGGTCACAGTGCAAACACATGCACGTGTCAACACCCAGACTCTTATTGTCTCTAGTATTGTTCACCAGTTCGCCTGAGGCAACATCACATGCATTTTTTAGTTTTTTTTCTAAAGTAATGTGAGAGCAGTGTACGTTTTATTTTTATGCCTGCGGGCGTCGCAGTCGGCTCGTTTTCCCTCACATGATGTTTGCAGATGAAGTTTGAATCTTCTCAGCCTGGGTGTTTAATGTTCCCACTGAATAAAACAACTTTCCAGTCTTGATAATAACACAAAGGGAGTGCCACAGATGCAACACTTATCCTACTGTACACACAGGAATCCTATTGTATACAAACTGCTGTTGCTGCTACTAAAAATGGTTCAGACAATAAATATGGTTTATTTTTAGACACTCGGAGAACTGAGGGTGTTTTTAAGTTCAGATTTTACTCAGATGTGCTCCGTATTTGATTTAATGTTGTCCTGTCCAGGGACAGGGACACACCAGCATTTAGACCAACAGGTCTAATGATGCCTCACAGAAGGAGAGGGAGAAGAATATGGAAAAAATGGATGGAGGGAGGATTGAGAAACATTGGTTTGGGAATTGTGTTTATGTGCAGAGCTGACAGCCTGACTCTGTGTTTGTGTGTGTGTGCGTGTGTGTTCAGAGAGACAGATGAAGCCTTCATATCACCTCCTCCAATCAAATCCTTCAGCCTTTAGAGCTGAGAAGAGTCTGTAAGTGAACTGAAGCTGGAGGTGGGGTGATAACCCCCCCCCCCCCTCTCTCTCTGTATCTCTTTCTCTCTCTCTCCTGAATGGGAAGGGGTGATGTGTGAGTATGTGTGTGTCTGGGGGGGGGGGGGGGGAATGACGGTTGGGGATTGGGCTTCTGTTCACTGTGTGTGTGAATGGTTGTGTGATTTAAAGTGACTGTACAATAGATATAGATGCACACATGAACATTCCATCATATTATTAAGTAGATATTAATATCTATACAAACTGATCTTTATCACTTTATCCAAATACAGTGAGATATTACATTCCTAACCATGTTAATGTTTTTCAGGAGATTTTCCCGTGAGGTGAAATCTTCGTTGTCCACTGTCGTCCCTGTGGATCTGAAAGGTCTCAGCGAATCACAGAGTAGAGATGCCTCTCTGTGTACCAGCACATGCACATTGCTCTCTCTCTCTCTGTGTGTGCGTGTGTGTTGTTAGGTGAAAAAGAATACCAACCTTGTTTCCTAGGTAACAGAGTGGAGTGTGTGTAGCTGCAGGAAGCTGTCATGGTTTCAACAACACACACACACACACTTCAACACAAAACACGGTTAAATAGATAGAAGCGGGCACACACACACACACACACACACACACACGTGTATGTGATGTGTGACAGCGTGGACCTCCAGCTGACATAAACCAGGTCAACACTCAGCTTCTCTCTCACTCCATGACGAAGCTAAATGTCAGAATCAGAGGAGGTTTTCACACTGTTTTCTGACTTCAGACCAGGTCCAACACCTATTCTTTCTTTCTCCTCCTACTCTACCTCCTCTTCCTCCTCCTCCATCTGCCTATGTGAAATCCACCAGGCCAATTCTGTCTGCCTTTCAGTGTTGGTCCAGGCCCACTCTCTGTGTACCAGTCTGAAACTAGATGAGGTTTGAGGACATTTAATCAACATCAGTCATCAGTCTGTAAATATGAAAATAAAAAATAAATTATGATTGACAGGTTTTATATGTTGATTTCTTATAACTTATTCTTAAATATCTTCCAAGGAAGAAATTATCTAGATTTTTTTTTGTCAAAATATGAACTGTTGTCAATGTATTTTAAATATATATTTTAATATATTCCTCAGACACTATGATTTAAAATAAATGATTACATTGCTGTTTACTGGTCATTTTAATTATGGTCTTTATTCATTAATTCACCTCTAGTTAGTTTTTACCGTGTATTTTGTTGAGTTTCTTCCCGGATACATTTGTCAAATGTTCGTATACTATTAGTGAACCATTGGCCTCCTGCCGTCCTGCTCTTATCTGTCATATTTAAATCCATTTCATCTTAAGTGAGACCAGTTAGTGTGTGCTGTGAACCTCATGTCACAGACCATGTCAGTGTAAACATGAATGATTCGAGTGGAACCATTGTTTAAACCCTCCTGACGTCATGTCCTTTCATTGCTGTGGTGCTTAGTTTATTATGAAACTAAAAGGGGTGGGGGGCGTTTTCCCTAAAACGGCCATTCCCCCAAATGACCGCGCACGCCCCTGTGAGCATCAGCAGCATCAGCATCATTGAAGAGTGGGGGAGTCTATAAGACGGGAGCGCGCAGCTTTCACGGCAGCGCGCCTACACAGCTGTCAGCACCAAGGACAGCACCACTCTGGGACCAGCAGGGACGGATCAGACCAGATCCGTGTCTGAGGACCAGAAGACTCCTGTAGAGACCGGGAGAGAGCTGGAGAGTCCTGAGGAGAGCTGGGGGGGTCCTTGAAGGTCCTGGAGACCATGCTGCGGCTGCTCTGTCAGAACCACTGCGGTTTTTGAGCACAGGCTCGCTCACAGTGGTTCAAAACCTGTGCGCATTCCTCTGCAGAGCCTTTGATTCCACATTTCCCTCCCGTCCTTTTCCTCTTTTTTTCCGGCGCGCACATCTGTCCCTGTCCGCGCTGCTTCTCCACACCCACAGCTCCAGCTGGTCGAACCGAACCGACACCGCAGAGAAACGCCGTCTCTGCAGCTGTGCCGCCTGGTGTTTCACACCACCATGCGTCTCTTCCTCATGGTGGCGCTCTTCTCCTGCTCGTGTGCGCCGGCGGGCTGCGAACCTAAGATCGTCAACATCGGTGCGGTTCTGAGCCAGAAACGGTACGAACAGGTCTTTAAGGACGCAGTGGCCCAGGCCAATCAGGTCTACGGCAGGGAGAAGTTCAAACTGAACGCCATCTCCGTCACCCACAAACCCAACGCCATCCAGATGGCGCTGTCTGTCTGTGAAGACCTTATCTCCAGCCAGGTAAGTTCTGCCTGTGGTCCAAGTCGGTACATCACGAAAATGTTTGTTTGTCCAAAAGCTTGTCAATAAAATAAGGTGACTTTATTTCCTCAGTTAATTCAAATATGCAACGTCAATTACGTCAGCACAAAGGGGTGGAGCCAAGCTTTTCATTTATTGGTTGACAGCAAATTGGCAAGATTTGAGTGTTTATTTGTCACATGATCAATTATTCACGTATAACTATATGACAAAACATATATAACAGCAATACAGCACGTAAATGGGTGACTAATAACATTTCTTTAGCAAAGTTGTCAGTAATTAACGGTGGCTTCATGTTCTCAAATAGTGGGGGCGGGCCCCTCTGGTGGGGCGCGGTGAGGTGCCAGTCGGGTGTGAATGAACACGTTCACTACGACATTTACAATCAACCACCTTGGTGTTAACTCTGTGTGAGTGTGTAAAAAATCAGTGACATTGGCCCACAAACCAAAGATCAAATCAGTGATTTTAGCTCAGACCAAAGTCCATAGAGAACATCAGTGATTTTAGCTCAGACCAAAGTCCATAGAGAACATCAGTGATTTTAGCTCAGACCAAAGTCCATAGAGAACATCAGTGATTTTAGCTCAGACCAAAGTCCATAGAGAACATCAGTGATTTTAGCTCACAGACCAAAGGCCATAGAGAAAAGCAGTGATTTTAGCTCACAGACCAAAGGCCATAGAGAAAAGCAGTGATTTTAGCTCACAGACCAAAGTCCATAGAGAACATCAGTGATTTTAGCTCAGACCAAAGTCCATAGAGAAAATCAGTGATTTTAGATCACAGTTCACTACATTTGTCCATTCTGTGCATATATGTGCTGCAGCGGTATTAGCCCCGCCCCCAAACACTCTCATTACTTAAGATATGTGATGATGCCTGTCCCAAGTCAGTACTGATCAACATCCACCTTCCATGCACCCATTGTTTGTCTATGAGCATTCAGAGCCTCTGAGGAACAGACTTTAATAACAATAATAATAATAATAATAATAATAATAATAATAATAATAATAATAATAATAATAATAATAATAATAATAATAATAATAATAATAATAATAATAATAATAATAATAATAATAATAATAATAATAATAATAATAATAATAATAATAATAATAATAATAATAATAATAATAATAATAATAATAATAATAATGCTGTCGGCAGTGATTATTTAATGCATTAATGTTAAAATACCTGATTCACTTGCCCAGTCCTTGAGGACCGGTCTGTGTGTCTGGTATCGGTTGATGTATTTAAAGATTTGTGCTGCAGTTCTGCCAAACAAACATATGAGATCATGAGTAATGCATGCAGCACAGCAACTCCGTTTGTTCCTGTGAGAGCGGTTAAAACGCGGTCACAGCATCGTGCGATGCTCGGCTAACGTGTGGCTCGTAGAAACATGGCTCAGTGTTTGTCACAGTGTGTAGAGGCGTGAAGTCCTTCTCTCTACTCCCACACACATCATTAGGCTCCATGAAACAGAAGAAGAGAAGAAGAAAAACACATGTACACACACACACACACTCTCCACTCCAGTGCTGCTCTCATGTTGCTCTGGTTCTGCTCTTAGTGTAATGACTCTAATTGATACAGGCTTGTAGAAAAAGACTACTATGTTCTATATTTGATGTGCCATACACCAAACACTTGTTTCTGAAGTTAAGATCTCAAACTTCTACTTGAACAGAAGGTTACGTCATTCTTAAATGTGGTAAATTAAGATATTGAGGAGCTTCCACTGTTACTTAACCAAATAAATTATCAATGTCATTGATCCAGGCAGAAATCTGACATACGCTCTCAAAAAGAAACACATCTGATAGATAGAAGACATACGGTACAAACAGTACTTTATGTTTACTTTATACTTGAGTTTACTGTTAAAATGCAGTTTTTAACACAAGATAATAAACAGCTTCTTCTGCTACACAGGTCCTTAGAGAAATTAATGATTTTAGCTCAGACCAAAGTCCTTAGAGAAAATCACTGATTTTAGCTCAGACCAAAGTCCATAGAGAAAATCAGTGATTTTAGCTCACAGACCAAAGTCCATAGAGAAAATCACTGATTTTAACATAGGGCACGTTCGTTGTTAATCCACAACTGTTCACGTGTCCTTGAAAACCAAAATAATCTTTTTATATACTTGCTATAGAAAAGTACATGTGTCATTTTTTAGAACTGCACTCCCTTTCTCTTTTCTCTGACACAGACTCAGAGTATAAAATCTTTGCTTCCCATAAATCAGTAGAAAAACAGTGGTTCATTTTCCGTCATCCTCCTCATATTTTGCACCAAATGAGACAGAATCAGAGCAGACTGAGGCAGAGAAGATTCTCTGTCAGTGTTTAATGAGATGAGATGAGTTGTAGGCGATGGAAGAGTCAGTGAGAAAGAAAAGTCTGCAGCAGATGGAGGAAGAAGAAGCCCCTGGAGCAGTCCTCAGAAGATAGACCTCATTTCCTGACCCGACCATACGCCGTGGAGCTCAGATCCAATAATCCAGGGCTGCCAACATCATCCATCCTCCTGCAACCGTTACTCTCTGGCTTTCTCTAGATATATTATCACTTTAATAATGCAGTGGTTGTGTGTGTGCCATCAAATAAAACCACTTTTCGTTATTACTGGCATTGTGTTTTTCTGTCCTGGTACAAGAATTCATCCTTGGAACTTTACAGCTTTCTTCTTATTTGATTAATGGACAAAGTTCACGTCTTACAACACTGACGGTGAGAGAAGCAATTACTCTGGTAGTTTTTGTTTAAAAAAAGTCTCAGGATAAGTTAACATGATTTTTTTTTAAATATAGTTCATGTGATAAAAAAAATGAATGAAAAAATACAAAAGTCAGCCAAAAGATAATTAACATGTATAAAACCCTACAATGTAGCTTGTTATGTATGATACAATACAGGTCAGAACATAAAGTACGTCAAATACGGACCATTAGAGCTAAAGGTTAGCCAGTGTGTTAGCCAATTATGTGACAGTTATTATAAAAGACAGTTAAACACTGGTGGAAAGACTTTTAAAAGAGTGGATGTTTGTCCTGATGTACAGCTTGTTGTTTTTGTTTGCTAAAATGGACGTCCATTGTCTCACTGCTGTTAACACTGTCTTGTCTCTGCTCCTGTCAGGATGATAAACAGTTTTTTTCTTCACTGCCGTTTCTCTGCAGGTCTATGCCATCCTGGTGAGTCACCCTCCACAGTCCAGTGACCACCTCACACCTACACCCGTCTCCTACACCGCAGGATTTTACCGCATCCCTGTGGTTGGACTCACCACTCGCATGTCCATCTACTCAGACAAGGTGAGTGATGGAGCGGAGGAGTGACATGAGGAATGATGTGGAGAGGTGGGGAAGAAGCAGGAAGTGAGGAGGAGCTCCCAGGGGAGAGGCTTTAGAAGAGTCTCAGATTAAACGTGCCATCACTCTCTATTAGCTCAGCTGTGATTAAAAAGGTTTCCAGCTGAACCACGAGAGCACATCATTAATAAAACGTGTCTGATGTGAAAAATGTTTCTGCAGAGCAAGCACCGTGTTGGAGTAAAAATTCAAAGAGCCGCTCTCACAGACCAAAGTCCGTAGAGAAAATCAGTGATTTTAGATCACAGACCAAAGTCCATAGAGAAAATCATTGATTTTAGCTCACAGACCAAAGTCCGTAGAGAAAAACAGTGATTTTAGCACAGACCAAAGTCCATAGAGAAAATCAGTGAGTTTAGCTCAGACCAAAGTCCATAGAGAACATCAGTGATTTTAGCTCACAGACCAAAGTCCATGGAGAAAATCAGTGATTTCAGCTCAGACCAAAGTCCATGGAGAAAATCAGTGATTTTAGCTCACGGACCAAAGTCCATAGAGAAAATCAGTGAGTTTAGCTCAGACCAAAGTCCATAGAGAAAATCAGTGAGTTTAGCTCAGACCAAAGTCCATAGAGAAAATCATTGATTTTAGCTCAGACCAAAGTCCATAGAGAACATCAGTGATTTTAGCTCACAGACCAAAGTTCATAGAGAAAATCAGTGATTTTAGATCACAGACCAAAGTCCATAGAGAAAATCATTGATTTTAGCTCACAGACCAAAGTCCGTAGAGACAATCAGTGATTTTAGCTCAGACCAAAGTCCATTTCTTCTGATGATTCATGTTTAAGTGTAACTCAGGACACAGCTACGTCCACATGTTGTTTGGTTGTTGGTTGTATTATTTTTTGTATCTTTTTTTCTAATTGCAAACCTAATTTGTGAGACACAGTTAACCTTTGCAAAGGCCAGACTCTGCCTCTGGGAAAACATTTGTCCACTCATGTTTCTGCTGATGAGTCATTGTATTCAAAATCTAATTATCATGTAAAATGAACTGTTAACTGTCTTGTCTCTACTGAAATTGTTTTTTTACAGGCACATCTCCTCGTTCTCCCACTCAGTGAACTGAATCACTGCAGCTGTTTTCCCATCACTGTTTTAGTTTGTAAACCAGTAACCTTCCCACTCCAAAGTCTACAGAGAAAACAGTGATTTTACTGTTTAAAATATTTGATTCAGATTGACCACAGGAGGCAGCAGTGGACCAGCAGCTTCTGTGTCATTGTGAGCTAAAATCACAGGAAACAGTTTCTCTATGGAGTTTCTAAAAGGAACGAGATTTGCCTGTTTTCAGTCAAGTGAACTAGTGGTATCTAGTGCCCCAATCTTTGGTGTGTGGGTTCTATTCTAAAGGGCTCTCGGGGTACGAACTGCCAAAACACTCTGAAAACAGCTGTGGTGACCTCTTGGTGATGAGATTAGCCAAAAGTGTTTCTTCTTTTTTTCTTGTCATTAGTTAAATGAATGGTTAACACTGATTATAATTCAGAGCTGGTCTGTGGCACAGTCAACAGAAAAATGCAAAAGATGCTTTCCATCCATGGGGCGCCAAAAATGGAGGAGGAAAAAAAGTGCAACTTTCACACCAAAACTACTTGGGTCATTAAAAATCACATCATCCCTCTGCACCATCTAAAATCTTGATCTTGATCCGTAATCTTGATCATAACACAGGTCATGTCTGCTGTTTTTCCAGAGCATCCATTTGTCCTTCCTGCGGACCGTCCCTCCATACTCTCATCAGGCCCATGTTTGGTTCGACCTGATGCGTGAATTCAACTGGAACCACATAATTCTCATTGTGAGCGATGACCACGAGGGACGGGCGGCTCAAAAGAGGCTGGAGACCCTGCTGGAGGAGCGGGAGACCAAGGTGAGATTGGCTCGGCCCGCTACCCTTATACAGCTGAGTGCTGGCGTTATTAAGACCAAACCCCTCTTCTGTGTACGTAGCTGTTCCTCTCTGTCATGTGACCACATCTCTCCCTCTTTCTCACCATTGTGTAAACATTGGCTAACACACCGAGAGCCATCCACAGCGTCTGATGTGGTCTAATCTGACTCTAGTCTGTACCTTTATTTGCTCATCGTCACATTTGATTTCCGCCATAGTCCAGGTGATCCTGTGTCTTTCAACAGTGGAGCCAAATAGTGGACTTTAACACGGGGCTTCGCAAACTGACACAGAACAAACCGTGTCTTTCTCAAAGTAACACTTCACTACAGTTAACCTGAGTTTTTATTGTATTCTTGATAAAACTTAATAATAACCGTATGAGGAATGCGTACTCAGCTTCATGTACTGGTGTTAGTTGTATTTAAATATTGGTCATGTTTGTGACAAGTATTACTGGATGCTGTGAAAGAAGTTGTACTACACAAGATGACCACAGGGGGCAACAATGGAGCAGCATTGTTCCTCTAACTAACTAAAGTCAATGATTTTCTCTACAGACAGTCGTGAGTTTAAACCTTTGGTTTTCCAGTTGTGCCATAATAATAATTATCTTAGTGGGAATCCTTTGCTTACCAAACATGGTGTGAGATCATGGTCTAACTGTGTGGAAGTGTCAATTGTCCCATATTTAAACATCCTTCAGACTGGAGTAATGAGCTGCTGCTGTCAGTGGAGATGGTGCCGTTCCTCCTGTTTGAGAACTGCTCAGTTGCTGTACTGAGGGGGATTTTAAGTTTGTATCTCTCCTTGTTCAGAGACTCTTTTGTGTCAATAAGATGCTGTACATCCTGTACTGCAGCAGTTATTTTTGTCCTTTTCTAAAAAAAATAAAAGCAGCTGTTGGAGTTTTTCTCCATGTGGGTCAGGAAAGAAAGTGTTTTTTTCCTGCACTCACCATACAAAACTGAGCATTTTGGATAAAAATAAGTTCTGTCTAATGAGACACCCACACCCTCATTATTATTTCTCATGTGCATTCATGGAATTTACTGTGACCACTTTGTGGCATGAAAACTGCCCTTTGAAAATAATGACAACAAAAGTGTCAGTGAAAGTCGTCAGGTCCTCAGATTTGTCAGACTTTTTTAGATATTAAGAAAATGTAGGATGAATATTATTCTTGAAAATGTAAATTAAACAAGTGGATTATTATGTTATATGGTATTTTTATATGATTTGAGAATGGAAAAGAAAAAGAGAAGATAAAAAATATTTTATTAATTTATGAGGATGAAATGAGCCAAGGGTCTCATTTTTCTCTCCTCCTTCCTCTTCTCTTCCTCTCATTCTGGATTTTTCTCTCCAGGGCCCCTTTGCTGTAAATGTAGGACTGAAGAAAATTAGTCATTCATTCAGAAATCTAATTAAAAAAGAGGAACTGACACACACACATACACACACACACAAAGACTTGCTGCTTTAATTAAAATATATAAATGGATCAGCACTGCTTTATAAACACAGATGGACCGAATAAAGAGAAACATTGAAATTAATCCACTAACATCTTAACAGTTTGTGCTGAACATCAAATCAGCAGTGACTCGCTTTACTGCACCAGGGGAACTGTCATATAATTCAGACACACTTTTTTTAAAAATAAGGTTTCACATTCACTGAAGCTTGGATCTGTGTTTCACATGATCAAATTTATATTCAGAAATTGTGTCTGTCAGCAGCAGCAGCAGCAGTGAAAGTCTGGACATGAGCACAAAAAACATGAGCCACACAACATGAAATATTCATGCAGACCGAAGAGGTAAAAATAGATCAACCCCGTCAAAAAACGTTAAAGGGTAAAAGGAAAACGACACAACGCCATGTTTTTAGGTGTTTTCTAAGAAAACGACTTCATTTTGAGTGTAATATGTATGTGAACATTTTATATTATTAAATGTGTTCTAGAAATAATTCAGAAGCAACTAATACTTAAAAAAGCACATTAAAATAGGAAAAGGCCCGTGTTATAGTGCGATTTAAATGTATTTACTAGAGTGTATAATTGTATATTCGCCTTTATTCTCTGTACGAAGATAATTATCATTAGCAGAGCTGGAGCTGTATTCTTTTGATACGCCTCATCCCACGTGTCTCTTCGTAGCCAATTAACTCACGACTAAGAACAAGCCGTGTGTTTTATCGATAGAACTACGTTTGTAACGTTCTAAAAAATACGAAGCCTTTATTTCTACAGCAACTTTTTTATATATATATATAAATATTTGATATCTTGCAAGAAATTTGTCTCTTTGTAAATGCTACCTAAACTCCCCTCCCACCTAAACAGGTAAGACCGCCAGCCCAACTGATGTACGGGACCGTTGAATATACTTGATGTGAATGAAAAATAAAGACCAAGAAAATGGTTGACTGAATAAATAGCGACAAGAGGGTCTCCCTTTTTTGGCTGTTGCTTGTTTCTTGGATATCTGGCAACGCCCATGTTTGATGTAAATATTAGTAGCCTACGGAAAATGTGAAATATGTTGCTGTATGACATCGTTTATTTTAGGTCTTTTTAATTTACGCTAGCCAACTAGCTTAGCAACCTCAGCTAAGTTTTCCATTAAAATGAAGCACACGTTTTGATGAGGTAAAAGTGGTGGTATTTTTTCAAGCTAAAATAAGACTTTATAAATCCGACACCTGGGGAATTCCATTTAAAGAGATTACTCGACTTTTATAGTGAATAAATTGTGCCTCTCTAATTTGCTACCTTTCATGCCTGTGTGTTTTATTTTCAATCAGGCTAACCTTTATTTTGCATCGATATCGAACATTGTTTTGGCAATAAAAGACGATTATGTAGGAAATATACATAAGCATCAAGATGAACTTAAAGAAAAGTAACAATAACACTAAGTCTATATGTTCAAATGTAAAATTATAAAGGTACTATTAATCCAGAAGTGTATAATTTTATCTTGCTTGACTTAAGGAGATATACTTCTCTGGTCCTGAACATTAGTTCTCAATTTCTCATCTTCTCTGATGTTCTTTGCGAAGCCTCCTGCTGTTAAAGATTCCCTGATTTGAAGCAGAAAAGTGGAGATTTGTTGGTAAAAAAAAAAATGCTTTACTGCCCTCCATTTTCAACTGTTTATAATATTTTCCTGTGTCTGCATATTTTCTCTGTTGTGTGCACATTATTCATCAGAATAAAAAAAGGAACTATGAAAACCTCGACCAACTGTCCTATGACAACAAGCGAGGACCTAAGGTATATTTGCATGGTCAAATGCACGCCGCCCACCAACTTTTTCTAAACGTAGCAACTTAGAAAACAATCCAGCCCGAACCGCAGTCACCAGCCGAACCCAGAACTCCCACCTCTCTCTCTTTCTTGGTAGCACGACTTTTCTTTAATTTCATGTTTTTTCCAGAATGGTTTGTAAATTTCGGTTATTTCAGATTTGTAAAAAAAAAAAAAAGGCCAGTAAAACAATAGAGTGCCCCTGCTTTTTCATATCCATTTTGTCCTTGAAAAAAGGAATGCATGTATGTCAGACCAGACGATTTATTTAAAAAGTTTGCTAGTTCATTCCTTTGTGGAGAACCGGGAATTGTGGGACGAAAGCCGTTTCCCAGATGCTACTTCCTCTTCCTGTTCTGTAGCAGCACTTCCCTGATTTTCAGCTTTTTTCTTTGGTTATTGTTGGGGGAGAAAATGTCATCTCCCCTTCCTCCTCCTTCCCTTCCAATTCCTGTTTTTAGTTCCTGGTTGCATCGACCTTCTTCTTCCCCCTCCACCTAACACATGCACGTCCTTCTTTTGGAGCCTTGAAATCCCTCAGTTTGCATGCCAGAAAAATGCAAAAGTTTTCCTTTTTCTTCTTCCCTTAAAGCTTTTTATTTTTTTTTAGTTGAGCCGGTTCCCCTTCTCTCTCCTGGATCGCTCTTCCTTCTTAATATCTCTGTCTCCCATTTTTCAAAACAAACTTGATCTGAGCTGGAAGTAAGCAGGTAAAGCAGCGGCAACAGCATGGCGTCGGAGTTTGTAGCGGAAAAAGGAAAAAAGAAAGGTTAGCCGCCTGACCTTTGTTCTGCCTCGATCACAGGCAGAGAAAGTCCTCCAGTTCAGCCAGGAGACTAACTTAACTGCTCTGCTGCTGGAGGCCAAAGAGCTGGAGGCCAGGGTCATCATCCTGTCTGCCAGGTGAGTACCGCCACAGTCACCTTTAACCACAAACAGTACCACCCGTTTTTAACACTGTGATGGTCCAGGTTATGAGGCACTTGAAAAATCCAACTACAAAATCATAAAGGCATCTTTGTCCCAGAGCCAGGGCAGTGGTGCCTTGGCTGTCCTAGGAAACAATTCTGCAGCTGTCTAGAGCCAAATCCATCAGTTTTGTGTTGTTTTAAGTGGGCTTAGCCTCCCATGTTAAACCTTGTTTTGCCTTTGTACTTGGTGAAATGTTTAAGAGGTAAAGATGTCACTGGTTTAAATCAGCAAAACCAGCAACATTTTAGTCAGAAGTCCAGAACACTACCCCAAAAGGCAAGAATTACAAACTTAAGACAGTAAGTAAATCTGTAGTTGTGCGTAGTCTGTGTATTTTTGCCTCCCACCAGGTAAATGGAGTTTTTCTACTTCAAAGACAAACACGTATAATATATTCTTTAGTCTACATTACAATAGAAATATAAGTTGTGTGAACCGGTTTCTTGTTACATGTCCCATCCTTTAGTGAGGAAGACGCTGCTGCTGTCTACAAAGCTGCTCGCTTCCTCAACATGACTGGCTCAGGCTATGTGTGGCTGGTGGGCGAACGGGAGATGTCGGGTAAAGCCCTGAGTGAGGCACCAGACGGTATGTTCAGCTAGCACAGGGCAGCAGGGATTACACCTTGTAGGGTTTTGTAAAACCTTTTGTCATAGTTTTGCATTATTTGCTTTTTGCAGTTAGAAAAATATGGATTTTATTTTTTTGTTTTTTATTTAGTAAATTATAGCTTACTTTTAATAATGTAACTTATTACTTATAAAATAACTTTTGGATAATCTGCCTGTTTAAGGGTAGAATTTATCCTATTTCAAAGCCATTTTGTGAAATCATTTTGAAAATTATTATCCAAGTATTTATTGTTTAGTTTCTTTTTTCTTTTTTACTTTTGGCAACATGTTCTATTTCACATCACAACTGTTATTTCCTCAATTTCTTACTTTTTTAAACTGCTAAATGGCCCTCTAGTGGCCACACTGCTACTCTTTTTTTTTTGTGACCCCAAGGTCAATAAAATTGAACCATGATTGTTTTGATTAATCTGGTCTCAGGTCTGATTGGCCTCCAGCTCATCAACGGGAAGAATGAGTCGGCTCACATCAACGATGCTGTGGCCGTGGTGGCTCAGTCCATCCAGGAGCTGTTTGAGAAGGAGAACATCACAGAACCTCCCAGAGGATGCGTAGGAAACACCAACATCTGGAAAACTGGGCCACTTTTCAAACGGTACGAATAATAGGTGTTGTTCCACCACCCCGTCCTGCCTCATTCAGGACACAGATACTCACTTTCTAAAACATGTCTTTTAGTCTGGTTGGTCACTTCAAGATTCTTCAGTAAATGTTCTCTGTTCATTTTCTGCCTGATTGACTTTTTTTATTTCCCACTGAGCATTAAAACACACCACTGGATCCACTGATGTGTCACACTCTCCCCTCAACCCCCACCAAGAAAACACATATAATACTCTTGTAAATGTGAACATGCCAGAGCACATGGGTAAGTGTCATCCATGCGTGTTTCTGTCTTCTGTGTCACAGAGTACTGATGTCCTCCAAATACCCAGAAGGCCTTACTGGGAGGGTGGAGTTTAACGATGATGGTGACAGGAAGTACGCTCACTACAGCATCTTCAACTACCAGAAGAGTCGCCTGGTTCAAGTCGGCGTTTACAACGGAACACAGGTCAGGATGCAGTAAAGCAGTAAAGTAATCTACAACCTTTTCTTTGACTCAGCAGACCCTTAGTTGTGTTGGCTAAGCTGATGTTAATAGTTATTTAACAAAAAATATCCACAATGTCAGACCCTGTGCGATTCATCTTCCTGGTGATGATACAGTGGGTGTGATAGTAATTAGCCTGAGGTGTGAAGAAACATAGGGGAGAGGTCAATGTCATAAATAAAATATGCTGTGCCCTGCTTTTTTAAAAGTCATTAGTGTTGTACCCTGCAGTGCAGGAGCAGCAGCAACAGCAGTAGCAGCAGCAGCAGTGGTAGTAGTAGCAGCAGTTCTAACAGTGTGGTAGTAGCGTGGCCACACTGCTACTCTGAGCAGCAGCAACAGCAGTAGCAGCAGCAGCAGTGGTAGTAGTAAGTTCTAACAGTGATAGAGTAGTAGCAGCAGCAGTAGTAGCAGCAGCAGCAACAGAAGCAGTAGCTTCATCAGCCACCTCTTTGTCCATCTGCTTTGTCCCTCAGGTGGTGATGAACAACCAGAGGAAGATCATCTGGCCTGGAGGAGAGACAGAGAAACCACAGGGTTTTCAGATGTCCACCAGATTAAAGGTACTTACGTTTACTGTAGCTATTGCCTTACAGCAAGAAGGTCAGTGGTTTTAGGCTGGCTCTAACTGCTGGTCTCTCTGTAGAGTTCTGTGAGAGTGATTTGTTTGTCTTGAGCCTATGATGTACTGGAGAACTGGATTAGTGGATAGGTTGATACACCCTGATTTACATACAAATATGTTCCCTTTATACAAAGCTTTAAAGTCCATTATGATTGGTTTATCAAACCCACCGTCTGTTTCTTATCTTCATCAGATTGTGACCATCCACCAGGAGCCCTTTGTGTATGTGAAGCCCACCATGCCTGATGGAACCTGCAAAGAAGAAATCACCTTAAATGGGGTCTTAATTAAAAAGGTTATCTGCACTGGGCCAAATGAGACCATCCCAGGTGAGACATCACAGTTATCTCTGTTATCAATTATTATTTGTGTTAACCGATGGACTTGTTCCTTAAACACACTCATACGTCTGCTAATATCTTGTGTTCCGAGGTCGTCCTACTGTACCTCAGTGTTGTTATGGATTTTGTATTGATCTACTGATCAAACTGGCCATGACCATGAACTTCACCTACGAGGTTCACCTGGTCGCTGATGGGAAATTTGGAACTCAGGAGCGGGTCAGTCATGAATATGTTGTTTTAACTGAACAAAAAAGAAATGTTTTACACATATATATATATTTCCAGTGGACTCACCACCCGCAGGAAGGTTTGGTACGGTGCAATGTGATTTGGGTGGCGACTGCTGCCCCCGCGACCCGGTAACGGATAAGCGTATGAAAATGGATGGATGGATGGATGGACATATATATATATATGTGTGTATATATATATATATATATATATATATATATATATATATAAATAAATGAGATGTAAACAGATGAGTAGAACATTGGTGTATTCTAGTATAGGCCATCGTCTCAGTCTCTTCCATCTCCTGAAGTTTAGTCTCCTCTGTTCAGGTCACTGATCCACATGACAGCACTGCACCAAAACACAGTTAAAAATAGATAATAATAAAAATAGGATGAAGGGGAGAGGTATATTTCTCACCTGGACTTTTCTGGACAAAAATGTGGAGCATGAAAATCCTCATGAGACTCAACCCAGATCTTTAAAATCTGCACACTTATTGAAGACATGAATTGTGTTCTAATACTGTTGGTGTTTATGGGGACCTTAGGTGAACAACAGTAACAAGAAAGAGTGGAACGGCATGATGGGAGAACTGCTGGGAGGCCTGGCTGACATGATCGTGGCTCCACTGACGATTAACAATGAACGAGCTCAATACATCGAGTTCTCCAAACCTTTCAAATACCAAGGCCTGACCATCCTGGTGAAAAAAGTACGTGGTGTTGTGCCTAATTAAAATTAAAACAGTACAGTGAGAAATGAAAGCTAATATTTTCATTTTACTAGTGTGGACTCTAGGATAAAGTACTATACATAGACTATGTTGTTGGCAATTATTATGACAAAAAATAAATCTATAAATTTTGCTTTGTATAATTCCAAATTAAGACTTTAAAGCTGAGCTTCAGCAACAGAAAAAAAGGCAACGACTCAACAATAACTTCCACAATTTCACAATAAAAATCCACACTGATACCCAACAGACCACCACTGTCTCATGTTGGAAAACAAATATAAAATTGGTTTCCCAACCCATTGTGCATGGACCGGTACCAGGCTGTGGGTCAGTTGGTGTTGGGAATTATCATTACATTACATGAAGCTTTTATCCAAAGCAACCTACAATTTGAGGAACATATTCTTTAATACAGAAGTACTGCTTTAAATATGTATCTTAACGCAAATATACAAATGTACCAACTTACAGTGTTATTGACCGGCCTTATATTAGGTTAGTAATCACTATTTCATTTTCTTTCTTCATTTTAAGTTAATCCACCAATTTTTCAAAACAATATAAGTCCGATACTATCAGAATAAGGTCTAAACGATATTTTTATTTTGAAAATGCACCATCCTTAAACAGTTTTGTAATGATCAACACGAGACTACAGGTCTGTGGAACTGGCCAGTACTGGCTGACCGGTTCTTGGAACAACAAAGATTGGGGATCTCTGACCTAGAAGACAAAATGTCCAAAAAACTCTTAATAGGACAATTTTGCTATGTTCTGATATGCAAAAGGTATAGTCCAAGGGTCTTCAGGTCACTCAGTGACCCTCACCACTGTGTTTACAGGAAATTCCTCGGAGCACTCTGGACTCATTCATGCAGCCGTTCCAAAGCACCCTGTGGCTGCTCGTGGGACTATCAGTGCATGTGGTAGCAGTGATGCTTTATCTACTAGACCGGTTCAGGTACAACAGTACAACTGTGTGTGTGTGTGTGTGTGTGTGTTATATCTCTCCCTTTATGTGTATGTTTCTTCATGAATAAATCAGCAGCACTGACTGCAAATCTTCCCAGAAAGTAAAACAAAGGAGAAGATTGTCCTCTCACTGTCCGCTCACCGCTCTTATACCACATTTGTGTCCCTCTCTTTTTGGTTGCTCCCCTTCAGTGTCCTCCAGATTTCTTTTTTACTTTTGACCTCCTCTAACCTGGATCTACTTTGTCCATGATAGCCCGTTTGGACGGTTTAAAGTAAACAGTGAAGAAGAAGAAGAAGACGCTCTCACTTTATCATCTGCCATGTGGTTCTCCTGGGGGGTGTTGCTGAACTCTGGAATAGGAGAAGGTTCAATGATTCCCACAACAACACAGCAACAATATGGACTGCAACCCTCAGAAGGAGACAGAAGGTTTAACACTGAGTTCTCTTCACTCAGGTGCACCACGCAGCTTTTCAGCCAGAATCCTGGGCATGGTGTGGGCTGGTTTTGCTATGATCATTGTGGCCTCTTACACTGCCAATCTGGCTGCCTTCCTGGTGTTGGACCGACCCGAGGAGAGAATCACCGGAATCAATGACCCCAGGGTGAGTCTAGTGACACAACAGTGCAGACAGGACAACATAGCTGTCCGTGTGCTAACACCAGGGCTGATACACTACACATTGAGTTAAGAAAAACAACAGAGAACAACAAATAATACAAAGTACATTTGACTAATTTTTTATGCGAGCATTTCAGACCCCTGATGAATGTTTCAGGTATTTTCTGTAGGTGTGAACTGAGTTCCCTCTCCCATGGGTCTTTGAGATGAGAAAATAATATAACAATAATATAAAATCATAATTGAATAATAATTTTTCTTACCTTTTAACTGTTTTCTCCATATTTTATATTTTCTAACATTTAACATTCCACACAGGTTGGAACTGTTAGTGGATGTCACGCAAGTGTCTTGTGGTGTTTTTTCTTCATGTCTTCTGCAGCTGAGAAACCCTTCAGACAAGTTTATCTACGCCACTGTCAAGCAGAGCTCTGTGGACATCTACTTCAGACGGCAGGTGGAGCTCAGCACCATGTATCGCCACATGGAGAAGCACAACTACGAGAGCGCCGCTGAAGCCATTCAAGCTGTACGGGACAAGTGAGTCCCGGTCTGGCCGGGCGACCAGGACATCACTGGTCGACCTGAGAGAAGAAGCTGTTCAGTTATGTCAGGTTTGGAGGGAGGGTCAGGAATGGGTTTTATGGACCTTTGGACCAGGTGGGAACTGTCACCATCTGGACAGTTGTATTCCCTCTGGTCCAGGCCTATATTCCCAGTTTAGATCAGATATTCCAGGGGTTGAGAGAAGTGTGCGACGTGCAAGAAGAAGTTAATGCTGAGTGGAGAAGTGCAACTTTTTTTAGGTGGGTCACAGATGAAGATCTTTGAGATGATCCAGTGTGGGGACAACGTCCTCACCTATCAGGCCTTGGATTTCATTGGCTGGTAGATGGTGAGACAGAAAGCTTGAGAGAATGCCTGAGTGAGACAGAGAGAGAGAGAGAGAGAGGCAGAGCCTTAAATGTGTTTGTAAATCATTGTACTGTTGCACCGTAACCCCCCTCCTTCCCCTTCCTTCCCACTCCTCCTGCGTCCCTCCCCACGTCCGACTCCTTCCTCCGTCCTTTCCCCAACCAACCAACCCTTCCCCTCCCCCACAGCAAGCTGCATGCTTTCATCTGGGACTCTGCGGTGCTGGAGTTTGAAGCCTCGCAGAAGTGCGACCTGGTGACCACGGGAGAGCTGTTTTTCCGTTCGGGCTTTGGCATTGGCATGCGCAAGGACAGCCCCTGGAAACAGAATGTGTCCCTGGCCATTCTCAGGTCTGTCCCAGCCGAAGCTGCACCACTCGTATGAGACTTTCTCTATTTATTATCAACTATAAGTTCGTGGTCACGTGTTGGACCTTCTTATAGCCGACAGAGGCATCGTCTTTGATTTCACATCTCTGAGCCTGGTTCAGTCCTGGTGTCCACATCTGTCCCTGATTTATTTGAACCCATTTGGACTGCACCAGGTTATGGTAGGAATTCCTTCTCAGAAAGTCTAATCATGAAATCCTTGTACGGCGAGGGGGCAGTTTGAGAACATCTAGGTTTCTCTTCATCTATGCCTCTCATCCCTGGTGTTTCTGGTATCCCCTTGTGTAAGAAGAACTTGGGGGACACCCAGACCCACCCACATTGAAGGGATGACATCTCTTGGCTGCTCAGGGACTGTTTGGTTAGATCTCTGAAAAGACTCTCACTGAGATCTTCTGCTCCACTAAACCACTCCACTAAAAAGTGCTGTCCACCTGGGCTCCAGTCATTCAGAAACAACATTGCGACCAGGTCTGAACAGGGCTGTCTTGTCTGTATCTTCACTGTGCTGCCTCCTGTTCATCCGTCTGTCTGTCTGTCTCTGTCATGTCACCCTGTCCAACTATTGTCTGTCTGCCAGTCTGTGTTTTTCACCTGTTTTGCTGCTGCTGGTCTGGGAGTGAGTGAGTGGCTTAGATGCTCCATCACTGTGGTGACGTGTATTAACTTTGTCACCTCTCTTCCCACCAACCCCAACAAACCCCTTGCAGTTCTCATGAGAACGGCTTCATGGAAGACCTAGATAAAACCTGGGTGAGATACCAGGAGTGTGACTCGAGGAGCAATGCCCCAGCCACACTCACCTTTGAAAACATGGCAGGTATGGTCCTTATGAGGTTAGAGAAAGCGTTTAAAAAACAAAAGTGATTGGACAAAAACTGCAGTGGTCAGGTACTGTAGCCCTTTTTTGTCCAATACCTTTACAAGGATCCTTGTTTAAGTGTTCGCGTTAGTGCTGTGTGGAACTGTGCTGTTCAGTTTCTTGTGATGTGGCTTCTTGCAGTTTTGCTCTTTCTTTTATTAGTGTAGTCGCCTGCGTCAGTAGGAGCTGGTTTAAAGAATAAGGTGGTGGCAACCATTGGGCATGATGGGAGAACCCTGCAATCATGGCCAGTGGGAGCAGTGAACTGATGAACCACAATCTAACGGCTCCCTGTTCCCTCTCTTCCAAGGTGTCTTCATGCTGGTGGCTGGAGGCATAGCCGCAGGGATCTTCCTTATCTTCATCGAAATCGCTTATAAACGCCATAAAGACGCCCGCAGGAAGCAGATGCAGCTGGCCTTTGCGGCCGTCAACGTTTGGAGGAAGAACCTTCAGGTAGGAAAAATTCCCAACAGTGCTCATTACAGTCAAAAAAGTTTTGTGCCAGAGAGGCAACAAAGGGTCAGGCTTGTGTCCCATAGAAACTCTGGGGACACGTTATAGTTTTCTTTTCTTTTAACAAGTGGTTTCCAGGCAACAAGATGACCAAATTAGAAAAGAGTGTCGGCTGATTTGAGCGGCCGCCCTTCACGTCCAAACAATGTGGAGAGACTTCAGAACCCATGTGTCTTGTTTGTGCCTGCAGGACAATAAGGAAACCTCTGGAAGTCAAGCTGCAGCTGGGACCCCTTCGTTAGTATGTAAAGAATTAGCAGGAGTTCTGTGGCTCCTGCTAATTGCCGTTAGAATAAGGAACAACGATGAAACAATAACCTGTATGGTGATGTGATGTTAAGGACATCTGAGCAGAGTCACCTTCCATGTCCATGGCATGATGCAGTAGATCTAAGCTGCAGCTGCTGTGCTTTTTGTGTTGTATTTAACGCTTCATGAGGTCAGATGGTCTGGATTAATAATCTGGAATAATTGCAGTAATTACACTAGGGAGCAGTTGGATTGGATTATTGCTCATTCCGTTTGTAGTATCAACAGAAGCCCAGGGCCTAACTGTACAAATAGAGCATAAAGGCTGAAATCAATGTGGATCACAATCGTACAGCATTGACACCCTCTGGAGTCGTCAGGCGGCAGTGAACACTGTGGTTCCTCAGATTTTACAACACAGAGTACAAGGAACCAGGAGTATCACACAGGTCAATTGAAACACAGTTAAACTTTCAGAAGCTAATTTTTTACCTTAGCCCTATGCTGTCCAAATACGCAGTCTGTCTGTAGTTACTGGTGTGTCAAAGGTCTGAACATGGTGATTCAGATGATTCCTAGTGTCACAAAAGCTGAGTGAGACTGATTTATAAGGGACTCAGTTCAATTCATAGGTGTGATAAATTTGGTGCATGAGTCATCGAGTTTTATTCTTTAGTGAGCATATGCAGATTATGCAATTTATGCCATTCTGGCAGGTTAACCACCAGGACACTGGACAGCAAGTTTGGTCCAAGTGTATATGGTAGGTAGGAGGTGTAGTGTGGGTGTTGCTGTAATGGCATGGAAAACAGTGTTTCCTGATTTTGTCAGTTTAAAAAACATCTACTTAGTTTTTGAAGTTATCACCTAAGGAGTAAACTGTTTTACATAATATGCCCCCTTTAAGGTTGCAGTTACAAGAGGTCGTTGTTTAACGTCACTGAGCCGAGCAAGGCAAACAGACCTTTAACTCCAGCTGTTCCCTGGCTGTCCCAGGTCAGCTGATGACAGAGTGACTTTTAAAATTCTGGCATCACACAAGTACATCAGGTTTACAGTGTGTTATTTCTGGACAACTTACAGTATTATGGTATGAGTATTGCTCTCATCTGCAGGTGAATGAAACAGGTTGTTGAATATTTTCTTCAAAGCAGTTGTGAAGATGAAGTTCTCGGAGGGTCACATTTTTCACATCTTCTAACGCGGTCATTTCCTGTACTCTTCATTGGTTTTAATACGTGATAGAACAGTTTGCCATCACATACTCACATACGTGTGTGATGCCAAGCATCAGTGTAAATATCAGTGTTTGGCCCTGTCTGAAGGTCCACAGGGAAGGTACAGTATGACAAGCTCGTGTCCATCTGAGCGTGTCTCAAATCAACCCTGCCTACTGTCTGTAACTGTCCTGAATGTCTCGTTCATACATACGTGTGAATGCGTGTTTTCTAGCGATGCAGGAGAAGCATGCATGCAGGCATTACTGAGAGAGGAGAGAGACACACTGAACTGCTCACAGCTTTGTTAGTGTCAGCAGTGATTTCTCTGCACCACTGAGCTGGAGCAGATCAGGCATGATCGTTCTGCTCATCCACCATCAACCGTGACATCATGCTGGTCTCATGCAAAGAAACCCATGAAGTCGAACTAAACCAATCTGTTCCTTTCTGAGTGAATATGATTCTTGGATGTCATGAACCCACTTTCGGTTTTGTGGAGAAAAAGATGAAGAAAAATAGAAATCTACCGTCAAGAGTAATGTGTGGCCTCCTCCTTCCTCAGTTTGGTTCCTGAATCTAGAGAGGCATTATGTTGAAAAGCTTGCACTTGTATTTGAATGTAACTGTTGTGCTCTTATATACAGTCCAGCCTCAGGGCCGTGTGTTATCAGACACCATGCACAAAAACCTGAAACCTTAATGTGTAAGCTCAGATAGTGCAGACTTCTGAATAACTACAGACCGACTACAGACATTGTCTTAACAATGTTTAAAAAGATTTGTTGTTGTTGAAATGTTGCTGAAAACTTAATTCAAAAGTCCATATAGAAAATCAACAGTTTTATATCAGAGCTTAGAGACACTTAGAAAAATTGCACTCAACTCACAATACAATATGATTTGTGAAATGTTTCTGTTTTTATCACAATTTATTTTTAAACAAAGTGAGCTCCAGACAAATTATGACTAAACACAATGATGCTTTATTTGTAAGAACAATGCAAAATACCATTACCAACTGAAATGGTCTTGTCAAGTCAAACTGAATTGTTATCTTAAATATCAGAAGCCAAACTTCTTTACAGAAACACTGTACACTACAATTTAATCATTCAACATATTAAACAACAAAAGACTATAAATAGTAACTGGAAAGGGTTTCTTTTCTTTACAGAAGCACTGTAAAACACTGTTGTTGTCTGTGGAAGAAGTTTGAACACCTGAATGTCATGGCTGAATGTCATGGCTATGCAACGATGACTTCTGGTTTAATAGTGGGTCATAAGCAAAAGTTTTAGGTGCATAGTGCCACCTACTGTACTAGAGTGTGTAGCCTACTCCTTATGGCTGATGAGCGATTCATTTTTTATGTCAGCCGAGGCAAATAGTCACGGATTATATTGATTTTTTTTTTCTTTTATCGATTCACGTTGCATCGTTAGATCCCTACTGTTGACCCACTTTTGCATTCAAAAGTAACTATAGATGGGACTTGGACGTTTAGATATACATCAATGACACAAACTGACCACAGGAGGCAGCAGTGAACCTGCAGCCCCTGTGACCTGAAATTGTTGATTTTTTCTATGGACTTGGTAGAAGAGCATTAGAGAGGAAGGTCCATGGAAATTGGTAAATAACTTTGAGACATTCTTGTCACTAATTCCCAATCAATATGCCACGCACAAAGACCTAAAGTATTGCTCGGTTTCCGCGTTTCTGCCTTTATTGTCCTCTTTTTTTTATTCTTTTTTATTCTCAGAAGTGCACTGTCTGAACTGTCTGAGTTCATCAGGTGTCAGTTGGAAAGAAAATCTAGTTGTCAAGAAAGGCTTTCCACCTTTGGTGTTTTTAACATTGCTGTACTAACAATGATGCTCTCTGGCGGTGATGGTGGCGTCTTGCATGTTTCCTTGAGGGAAACAGGCAGAATCTCAAGGCTGTGCCACGCCTCTGTCTGATGTTTCAGCATGCTTTGCATGGCCAGACTGTGCAAACGCAGAGCAGAACCTCATCAGTCCTGAAGTTGGTCAGGAGAAAAAGAGACTAGAAGAATGTCCAATCCCATTTTTAGGTATGGTCCGTGTTTGTTAGCCAGCAACCTAAAAATCTGCTGTTCTACAGAAGCCTGTCTGGACATTCTTCGCTCAGGTTCTGTAGATAAGCACTAATACAAAACTGGTGAAAAAATATTATTGGTATAGGTACTAAAACTAGATCCAAGACATTTTGTAGGTACTTGTTGTGACGGTGTCAGATTTTCTAACGTGAAATGTTATTTTTCAACAGGAACAAAAACACTTGACCACAGGTTCTCATCTATGCTGACCATGTCATGTGTTCAATGGGCAGGGTTTACAAAATGGACAGAATGGGTTGGGATTGGTCAGGTGATGGTGGGCGGTACACCCCTCAGTCATGTGACCTGATGAAACAGGAGGTGATGCAGATCCAGTGCTGGCCACGGTTGATTCCTTCTGCTCTTTGTTTGGTGTTATCTTCCCTTCTTTCTCTCTGTGTCCCTACTTTGTATCCTTCTTTATTCCCTTTCTCCATCCATGAAGCATTTTTATTGCATGTAGAAATTCACACCACACTGCCCCGCCCACTGGGCCTCCCCTTGCTCCATGAGTGCCAGGCTAACAATGATTTTTTTTTTCCAAGTACCACAGGCTTTGTTCATTTGAGGAGCTTTTGTCAGCTGACATATTTAATTCATTATGATTAAATATTTACATTTAATTTTATGTAAAGTTATTGCCTGAGTTGCTTATTTATTTATTTTGCAAATCATGTGTTTCTTTTTAAAGTAAATATTGATTTCACTTTATTTAGCTTTATTTTTAAAGCAACGTTTTTGATCCACCGAAGGTTGCTTAAATATCTTAAGCATATTTTGATGTCATATCTGGTGGATCCTGTGCCTTATTATAAACATCTGTTTCCTCTACATTCGGTGATCTCACACATGCAGTGAGTATCGTTTTTTCAGCTTCAGAGAAGCTGTCGCCTCCTGTTTTGTTGTACTCACTCCATCCCATCTCCCTGTGTGTGGGGTGAATTTCCATTATACCTCTCCCAGGTATAATGAGGTTAAATGGGCTTTGATTGGTGACATTTGTCGCTCTTGTTGCATCACAGTGGCCTCTGATTGCAACTCCTTAAAAGCTGCCTGGCTTTGGATGTGGATGTATGCTTTGCTGGGTTTTTTTTTCCTTTTTTAACACCCATCCTTTTTTCATTTTAGTTCTTTGGCATCTTTTAAAGTAATAAGGATCATGTGGATGGACATTTATTTCCTTTTTCTTTTCTCCCCCTCTATGCAGCCCTCTTCCTCTGTAGAGACTCAGGATGTAAGAATACCTTAATATGAGTTGTTCTTTTTATATTTCAAGTGCGCACAGACATGCAGTGACTGCTGAGAGTAGCTGTGGGGCATTCTGAAGGTATGAGGGAGGGAGGACACTAAATTTGGCTCTGCGTGTCCCCAGGATTTTGTCACGAAAGGTCAAATGAGCCATTTCTGACTTAATGACCGCTTGTGTAAAGATGACGATGGCGTGTTTATCAGCAGAATATATTTCAGGTAGATGCTAAAACTCACAGATAAAGTAGTTTTGCCTGAGGTACCGACACAGGCAGCACTGACTGAACTTTACCTCTTTTCCCCCTCTCCTTACAAATAACCTGCGTAATGTGTTGGTAGCTGCAGGTAGAGAAGTAGTTAAAACAGACAGCATCCTTCATGTACATATTTACAAAAAAAGAAATTAAAAACATTCACTGAAATGTACATGAGCTTAAGAATGTGCTTTCTCCTGAACCAAAGTCCATACAGAAAGGTGTCATTTTTACACAACAACACACTAGAAGCTGTTCACTGATTGTTAAATGTAGTCAAGTTTAGCATCACGCCCACTCACATCTGTAATAATCATCATTCATTTCAATGCATTTCTAGCTTTAAGGCGACTGCTCTGCTGTAAACACTCAGGAATCTTAGACATTCTCAGAATTAACTCCGCACCCTGGCGTTTCTTTGTTCTTTTAAAAGTCCTGTACACTTCATCACCTTCCCTGCATAGATAACCTACAGTCAGGTCAGGTGATGGTTTGGTGGTGGTTGAATGGATGAGACTGGGAGCACGGTTGTCTCCCCCAGCCACAGGACGTGAATAATGTTTCTACATATATTCATTTTAGGATAGGAAAAGTGGTAGAGCAGAGCCCGACCCCAAAAAGAAAGCCTCTTTTAGGTCCATCAGTACCACCCTGGCCTCCAGCATCAAGAGACGTAGGTCCTCCAAAGACACGGTAAGGAGACGAAGAAGCAACGCCTGTCCCTTCTTACTACTCACTCTCTTGTCTCCTCGTCTTCCTCGCCCTCTGTCTCTCTTATCTCTTCTTCTTCTGTCCTATCTCTGCCCACATTCCCAACATCCGGCCAGCGATAGAGCACCATCCATCTACTCCTCTCAGCCATGACTTCAGCAGCCTATGCTGCCACCTGTCTGTCCGTCAGCCATTGATCAGCCATTTTCATTGTCATTGGACATCTGTAGACTCCTCAGACAGGGCATCAGTGCAGAGACTTAGGTCAGGACAGTGGAAAAACTGGGTTTGGATTGAAGGAAAACTCCCCTAGTGACCCAGAGTGTTCACATGGACAAGGATCTGATGGGAATAGTGCAGAGGTTGTCAAACTGTTGTACTGCTGTTGTCACTTATTTTAATATTTAGACATTAACTTTTAAATTTAGTTGTTTTATTTTAGTGTAAAACTAATAACAGGCGTGAAAGAAAAATCTCGATACATTGAAATTGTATTTACACTGAAACGCAGTGTTTTGTTTCACGATACAGCACTGTATCAATTTTAAAGTATAACAAATGCTTTTATTTCTTACATTTACAAATGTAGACCCCTCTGTTCCAGTTTCAGTCACCTGATGTTAAGCCTGTAACAGCATTGTCTTTACTATGCTGACAGCTTTCCTACAAATAAATTGTTAAAGAAAACCTCAGTATATCACCATGCCTATAGTATCGCAGGATATTGCAATATATGCTATTGTTGCCCATACATTGTGATATGTATAATATTGCTAAATTCTTGCCACACCCCCTTAGGCAGTATCCAAATAAATTTCAACCCTCAATCTTTAAAGCCTGATAATCTAAACCTTTAATTTAAAGATCGACAGAAATGTGCTCTATTATTTGATTTGATTTGCTGCTTCAAACACCACTAGAGGGAGGTTTTGTACCAGCAGTGGCACCAGTACCGCAGTTTGAAAACCATGGCTTCATTTGTTTCTGGAGGAGGAGGAGCTGCTCTTCCTCCGTGGTGCTGGTTTGTACAGAATTCTGGCATGAGTGTTCTCTTTGGTGTGTGTGTGTGTGTGTGTGTGTGTCCTGTCTTTTTGGATTGCACCAGGTCTTGTTTTTGTCCACTTTAAAAACTGTTTTCTCTGGCTGTGTTTGAAGTTTTCTTTTGTTTTTTTGAAATGCATGCGCTCAAACAGTGCCCCGTCTGTGTAAAGTTTTATTTTATAAAATCCATTTCTGAAGGATTTTTAAAATTTATTTTTATGACAGCCACTGATTCCGAGAAGAAAACTGAAACTTCTTCTTTTTGTCTTTATGTCCAATTCAGGGTTCACACTTGTGGATATATATAAATCAAAAATATTGTTTCTTTTTTATCATATATTGTTTGATTTTGTTCTACTTTTATTTAAAATATGTCCCTGTGTTCTGACCTGTGCATGTTTTTTCCAGGGTTTTATTTTCAGGTAATGGAAACTGAAACCTTAGTCCATTGTTGTGTTCAAATGCAAGAAGAAAAAACATTCAAGCCATTTCTTCTTAAACTTCATCTTTTTCTTTGACTCATTTTATTGAACAGCACGTATTTAGTGCGTCAGGTTTTCTCCATTGCTTCAGTTTAGAGGTGAAGTAGACCAGCGACCTGTGTTGGTTAAATTTACATGCAACTGTTCTACCCTGAATCTGACACTGCTGCTGGTAAAACTAATTGCCTAAAAAAATCTCTGCTGTAATCTTTGGAGAAAGCACAGACATCTTCACAACTAATTTTTGTCCTAATGCTGTTTTCAATGTCTTTCTCTGTGGAGACAGTGAGTTCAAAGGTCACATACCAGAATCATTGAAAAGTTTTTTTTTTGTCTTTCAATCTCATGTGATGGTTGTCTTTATGGATTTGGTTTCTGCATTACAAAATTATATTTTAGGTTTTTGAAGTGTGGACATACCAGGTACTGACATCATATTTTA